>NC_081175.1:31285646-31505646 GCF_012432095.1 Onychostoma macrolepis
TCCCATGTCTCAAGAATGAGCTAATTAATTAAACCTAAAAATTGCACTGTACTGTTAATCCACTTACATGAACTAAAATGGGCTGAAACTATCCCAAACACGTTTTTATCTTTCATTGTAGACAAATATTGATAAAAAATTATACTGTGATCTCAGGAGCATCAGGAAAAAAAAAAAAAAAAAAACTCTAATGGGAGCTGCTGACAGAGATATAGGAAACACAGGTGATCTGAGAAAGCTTATTAAATAACTTTATATGCATTTTTCACAATATATTTCACCTATATCATCATGCATCTTTAAAACCTAAAAACGTAAATTCTCGTTTCTTAAGATTTATTTGTATGTTCTGTACATTATTCTTTCTCTTTTCTGCATTTCACCTCTGCTGTAGTTTATTTCTAATAAACCTGACATTGTATATTTGTCAGTCCTGTCTTCCCGTGTCTTGTGTTTCCCCTCCTCTCGTGCCCTTATTTGGTCTTCCTGTTCTTGTTTGTCATCATTAGTTTATTAGTCCCCAGCCCTGTGTTAGTAATTATCTTGATTTCCTTGTGTTTATAAGCCCTGTGTTTCCCTGTCTCCACGTCAGTTGTTAATTGTCGTTTGGTGTCCTGCCTTCCTGTGTTCAAATAAAGTCTGTGTTTTGAAGAAACTCCTGGTCCCCGTGTTTCCCTGGCTCCAGCAGGACCGTGACAGAACAACCGACCCAACCGTAACCTCTTCCGTTTAGTTTTCCCGTTTTGTCAGTTTTTTGTTGTTCCTGTTTTTTGTTTCTCCCCCGCGGCGATGGAGGTCGCTGCAGAGTTCGTCACCCTAGCCTGCAGAGATCTCCCCTTCGTCGAGTTCGCCTGGGAGTTCTGCAGGCTCGCCGCGGCGACGGCCCACGCAAGCCCGCCGGCAGAGAGTATGGCAAGCCCGCCAGAGAATCGCAAGTGCCCGCCAGTGCCTGCTCCTCGCAAGTGCCCGCCAGTGCCTGCTCCTCGTGGAGCCCTCCTGCGTCTCCGCTGGTCCCGTCCAGCTCTCCGTCGTTCCCGCTTGTCCCGTCCAGCCCTCCTACGTCTCCACTGGTCCCGTCCAGCACCGCGCTTCCAGAGCGCCCCCCAGTGCCTGTGCCACGAAGGCGCTCCCAAGAGCCTGCGCTTCCAGAGCGCCCCCCAGTGCCTGTGCCACGAAGGCGCTCCCAAGAGCCCGCGCTTCCAGAGCGCCCCCCAGTGCCTTTGCCATGAAGGCGCCCCCAAGAGTCTCCGCTGGTCCCGTCCAGCACCGCTTCAGAGCGCCCCAGTGCCTGTGCCACGAGGCGCTCCCAAGAGCCAGCGCTTCCAGAGCACCCCAGTGCCTTTGCCACGGCGCCCCCAAGAGTCTCCGCTGGTCCCGTCCAGCACCGCCCTTCCAGAGCGCCCCCCAGTGCCTTTGCCACGAAGGCGCCCCCAAGAGTCTCCGCTGGTCCCGTCCAGCACCACGCTTCCAGAGCGCCCCCCAGTGCCTTTGCCACGAAGGCGCTCCCAAGAGCCCGCGATTCCAGGCGCCCCAGTGCCTTTGCCACGGCGCTCCCAAGAGCCCAGCGATTCCAGAGCGCCCCAGTGCCTTTGCCACGGCGCCCCCAAGAGCCAGCGCTTCCAGAGCGCCCCAGTGCCTGTGCCACGAGGCGCTCCCAAGAGCCAGCTTCCAGAGCACCCCAGTGCCTTTGCCACGAAGGCGCTCCCAAGAGCCAGCGCTTCCAGGCGCCCCAGTGCCTGTGCCACGAAGGCGCTCCCAAGAGCCCGCGCTTCCAGAGCGCCCCCCAGTGCCTGTGCCACGAAGGCGCTCCCAAGAGCCCGCGCTTCCAGAGCGCCCCCCAGTGCCTGTGCCACGAAGGCGCTCCCAAGAGCCCGCGCTTCCAGGCGCCCCAGTGCCTGTGCCACGAAGGCGCTCCCAAGAGTCTCCGCTGGTCCCGTCCAGCACCGCGCTTCCAAAGTGTGTTAGCCCAGCCCTGTGTTAGTAATTATCTTGATTTCCTTGTGTTTATAAGCCCTGTGTTTCCCTGTCTCCACGTCGGTTGTTAATTGTCATTTGGTGTCCTGCCTTCCTGTGTTCCTGCGTTCAAATAAAGTCTGTGTTTTGAAGAAACTTCTGGTCCCCGCGTTTCCCTGGCTCCAGTAGGACCGTGACAATATTAGGTATTGTTGGCTCTGTGACAGATTGTTTATGTTCCTATAGTCTTCCATGCTGATGGCCGTGCAGCAGAGTTGGAGGGACCTCTTGTTGAAGAACATATCCAAGACACTATGAACCATCTGACTAGTAAGTAAAACCTCAAACATTCAAAAGTTTATCAGATATAAAAAAAATATCAAATGTTTTTTGAGTCCTATATGTCTTACAAGGCCATCTCATTTAACACTGCATTGAGGACACTACAACCTACAGAGGGGTACAACTTAAAAAAGTTTTGAAATGAAAATTAATAATGGTAAGAAAGAACCGAGTACCATGACTGTGCCTCACTTCAAAGTGAAACAGTCTGTAATGGTCATCATACAAGATCGATGGTGAAGGTGGGGATTAGAAGTAAGATTTTCTAAACTTTAAATGTAGTAAAGTGTTTGTTCAAGTAGACTTCGTCTTATTCTTGATTTTATTGATTATAGGCACCTTCTCAATGATGACAACCTAATACTATTGATTGATTTCAAAACAGTTATGACGTAATGAAGCCTCGTTTACTGAAATCACGTGTCTTTGTTGAGTCGCGCACTCTGAACCACTGTTTCGAAACAAATGATTCACAAAAGATTCGAATCTTCACGAAGCAGCTCTGCGCCCGTCTCTATCCTGCGCATGCGCACTTTCACTCTGGGCTCTTCCTGTGTGTCAAACCGAAAGTAAACTAAGGAAAAGCGCATTTTGAAGATCGCCGTTAAATCCAAAACAAAGAGACGAGTTTTGAAGCCTTAAAACGGTCAGAAACATCACACTACAGTAAGTTCATTTATTGTCTTCTGATATTATGTTGTATTTTGTGTCGCTGTCAAACTCGATCTTTAAACATTTAAGCTTCAAAAGTTATCCGCCATTTTGTGGAGTTGTGACTCATGTAGAAATGAACAAATTCATCTTCAGGATTATAATGATATCGAGCTCTGTGGATTCTGCTTTTAGTTCAGATTCATTACAGTCTAAATTATACAGAGATGTAAACATTTAAATATCGCAGTCATTCAGGTTTAGTGATATATATTCTCTGATGATGTTCGATCCTCGAGTTTTTTCTCGGTTCTCGAGTTTACTTTTACAGCCTCGTCGCCCGCAAAGTGCAAGAAATGTGTGGCACACTGCACTTTTCTGACTTTTTATCAGTCGTTTCCATCAGGAGCGGGTTTAATATCTGAATGCACATCTTCCAGTCTTCTGTGAGATTCACTTGGAGGTGAAGGTTGATGGTGTGTTATTGTGCAGTCTTGAGTAATTGTTTATTTTTATGTTCATTTATATTGATTTTTGTAAATTCAGGATAAATTTAAGGGTCATTGTACAGAAACGTCCACTTTTGGTACGGCAAGATGCTTTGTATTTCTTTTTTAACATTTAAACTTAGACCACATTATTAGATTACCTTTTGACTTTATGAATACATATAAATTACAGCTTATTTATTTATTTAGCTTTTTGTGCAATTATTTCAAGACCACATGTCACTGGTGTTACCTTCTTTAGCAATATTAAAAGTTTTTATGAAATATTATTTCTTGATTTTTTTTTTTCAGCACATGTAGTCAGAGTTACAGAAAAATAATGACAATGGACGAAATAAGTAGATTGTGTTTTATTTATTTAATGTGACAGAAAAAAACAGTACAGTAACACAGCACGGTAACACCAGTGACATACATTAGACCTGATACACTGATCTTCACTGGTGTTACTCATAAGGTAACACAATTTTCATGAAAAATGCATTTTATAAAAAGTCTGCTGCAAGATATCAAGCCACCGGTTGTCAATCATGGTATACTCACTAAATTAAGTAGTTTAATCCATTTTTATTATTTTTTACAATTCCCTGACAATAAATAGGTCACACCAGTGACATCAACTAAAGCTTCATATGAAATCATGAGATAAATGAGAATTTCTGATAACTGAAAAGAGACAGTTGACTAAACATGGGCCTTTCTTCACAGATCTTCAGGAAACAGGAAGAAGGAAGTCTACACAAAGATGTAAACATGTAAATATGAAATATATCTCTTCTGTAGGCCGCGGCGATCAGGTTTAGTGATAGTTTGATTCTGACATGGCTACAAGTGACCTGTGCTGGAAGAATGAGTGTGAATGTGCACGGGCTACGTTACAGGCAAAAACTGAAAACGAGAAAAATGTCAATTTAGGTTGAATTTGAGATTTTCACACAAATGAGTTCATTAAGCTCTAGTCTAGCGATCCCATGCTCCAAATAGTAATTAAAGATCTAAAATTATCTTTATTTGTACGGTTTCTGAGAGATCTGCCAAATCTTTCCTTTGTTTTGTAAAGTTTGTCCGTGGAAAGCAAAGCACTTGCGTCTGACGTTTTGGTTTTTACATTTAACAAAAACACACCAATTCACGATCTCAACAAATTAGAATATGATGACATGCCAATCAGCTAATCAACTCAAAACACCTGCAAAGGTTTCCTGAGCCTTCAAAATGGTCTCTCAGTTTGGCTCACTAGGCTACACAATCATGGGGAAGACTATATGCGATTATAACGAGATTTTGACAATATTGCGATTAATCTTTACCTCATGTAAACGCAATACTTCGATCTAAATAATGCGATTAAGCTCATAATCGCAGCAAGCATAATCGTATTAACATAGGTGGCGTACGCCGATTTTAATCGAAATATACAGGCATGTAAACACCTTAATCGCAGTATTGCCGCTCTGACCAAAGTGCGCATGCGCTTGTGACATATATGAATAACGTGACACGCACCTGTAATAATACAGAGATTAGAAACGATGGAGGGGAAGAAACCATCGCATTCTGAGGAAAACACAACAAGCTGCCAGCAGTCTCTGTTCCTTACCCTCATCCAGAAACGGTGATCAGAACGCGACGGCAGCGTAGGCAAACATATTCCATCATATTTCGATGGCGCCGAAAAAGCATGGAATACAGCCATACAAAATCATTATGCATTAAACATAAATAAATTAAAACAGCGACCAGTAACACTGCTCTTTCTGAGTCCATCATTTGTGCTGTCCAGTGGGGTATGTGAATAATGTCAGTAAAAAAATTAACCACAATTCTTAGCGAATAATAAGAATAATGAAAATTGCATGTAAATGGGAGTAAGAGCTTTGCTCTTGACATGTAAACATTATAATGTGATTAAGTCCTTACTCTGATAATTGGAAATAATCGCATTATTCGTGCGCATGTAAACATAGTCATTGACACCCTTCACAAGGAGGGTAAGCCACAAACATTCATTGCCAAAGAAGCTGGCTGTTCACAGAGTGCTGAATCCAATCATGTTAACAGAAAGTTGAGTGGAAGGAAAAAGTGTGGAAGAAAAAGATGCACAACCAACCGAGAGAACCGCAGCCTTATGAGGATTGTCAAGCAAAATCCATTCAAGAATTTGGGTGAACTTCTCAAGGAATGGACTGAGGCTGGGGTCAAGGCATCAAGAGCCACCACACACAGACGTGTCGAGGAATTTGGCTACAGTTGTCGTATTCCTCTTGTTAAGCCACTCCTGAACCACAGACAACATCAGAGGCGTCTTACCTGGGCTAAGGAGAATAACTGGACTGTTGACCAGTGGTCCAAAGTCCTCTTTTCAGATGAGAGCAAGTTTTGTATTTCATTTGGAAACCAAGGTCCTAGAGTCTGGAGGAAGGGTGGAGAAGCTCATAGCCCAAGCTGCTTGAAGTCCAGTGTTAAGTTTCCACAGTCTGTGATGATTTGGGGTGCAATGTCATCTGCTGGTGTTGCTCCATTGTGTTTTTTGAAAACCAAAGTCACTGCACCCGTTTACCAAGACATTCTGGAGCACTTCATGCTTCCTTCTGACATTTTCTGTTGATTGGAAATTCTTAATTATTGCCCTGATGGTGGAAATGGACATTTTCACTGCTCTAGCTCTTTTCTTAAAGCCACTTCACTAATTTGTGAAGCTCAATTATCTTTTGCTGCACATCAGAAATATATTCTTTGGTTTTTCTAATTGTGATGGATGATTAAGGGAATTAGGGCTTTGTTTTCTCTTCTATTTATATTTCTGTGAAACAGCAAGCCATGGCTGGATAATTTCATGTTCATAATCACCCTGGAGTGCTCAAAATTGTGAATATGAATGGGAATATACTTGAGATTTTTCTCATAAGAATTTCTAGGGGCTAATTTATCTCAAATTAGAATGTTGTGGAAATATACTTCAGAGATATTTTACTCATAAGAATTTCTAGGGGTGCCAATAATTGTGTCAAACGTGTATTTGAGAAAAACTTTTATTTCATAAATGATATTTCCCCCCATTTTAAATTCTTATCCAATGAAACGTTAGATTTTTGTGAATTTTTTAAATAAAAGATCAAAAGGATTAACAATGCAGATTAATGTTCACAGCCTTCTTTAAATATATTTACCAAGGGTGTCGATATTTTTGGTCATGACTGTTTATATATAGGGCTGGGTATTGGTTAAAAATTTTCGATACCGATATCTTGAGTTCGATACTGGTTCCTGAACGATACTTTTTCCGATACCAATTTTATGAAATCATTTTTAACAAGATTACATTATCTCAAAAAAACTTTGGTTTTATTTTTTCAGCTTGTTGACATTTATACAGCCTCATCTCCTGAGCCACTGCACAAAGGAATAACATATATCCAACGCAATAAATCAGTGCAAATAATTTTAATAAAGTTCAAATAGTTTTTGTAATGATGGGTCAGAAGCGTGTGGATCCATTTGCAGCTTCACTATAATAATCTTTATCAGGGTCAAACAGGCAGAGGTAACACAACAGCAGTAGGGATATCAGAGGCAGAGAAGAGACGTAAACAATACCAGGCAGGAGTCAGGGCAGGCGGCAGAGAATCAAGAGTCGTCAACAGTCCAAGATCAAACACAGGGAAACTTCAGAGTTCAGAGGAAACGCTTAGAATGTCAGCCGGGGCAAAACAAGACTTCGCAATGATTGAGTGGGAGTGTGCTGCTTAAGTAGAGCAGTGAATGGGGAACACCTGTGCAGGTGATTAGTCTCTGTATGGGGTGCATGGGAATTGTAGTGTGAGAATGTCAGTACTCAGGTGAGGGTGCCCTCCGGTGGCCATCGGAGAGAGCCACAGAGGTCTGATTCGTGACAGAGCCCCTCCCCTGCGAGCGGCTCCGGACGCAAGGGGCACTTCGGCGCCGAGGTCGTCCACGAGCACGAGGTGCAGGTTGGTCTGGATGAACTTGGTGAAATTCGGTTGTGAGTGTGGGATCCAAGATGTCTTGAGCATTGACCCAGGATCGTTCCTCTGGGCCATATCCTTCCCAATTGACCAGATACTGCAACACTCGTCCTCGACGTCGAGAATCCAGAATCTCCTTGACCTGGTAAGCCTCCTCGCCGTCCACAATGATGGGAGGGGTACTCCCATCATCCTGGTCCCTCTCTCCTCTCGGACCACCGGCGGGCTTAAGCAGGGAGACATGAAAGGTGGGTGAGATACGATAATTGGCAGGTAAAGCCAAGCGATATGAAACTGGCGTGATTTGTCTGAGGATTTTGAACGGACCCACGTACCTGGGACTTAGTTTCTTGCTTGGCAATCGGAGTCGTAAGTCTCTGGTGGAAAGCCAAACCCATTGTCCAGGTGTATATTCAGGTCCCGCCCTTCTCCGGCGATCAGCTCGTTCCCTAGTTCGTCGAACTGCTCGTTGTAGATGTACGTGAGCAGCATTCCATGTATTTTCGCTCCGCCTTAGCCAGTCGTTGACTGCAGGTAGTTCAAAGGGTTCTCCTGACCATGGAAACAGGGGCGGTTGAAAGCAGAGCACACACTGGAATGGGGTGAGACCGGTTGAAGGTTTGCGGAGCGAGTTCTGGGCGTACTCGGCCCATATCAGGAACCGACTCCAATCGTTCTGGTTCTTATGGCAGTAGGATCTTAGAAATGGAGTTATTTCTTGGTTGAGTCTCTCTACCTGGCCGTTAGATTGGGGATGGTAGCCGGAGGTGAGACTGATATTGATGTTGAGTTGTTGACAGAAGGATTTTCAGACTCGAGACGTGAACTGCGGACCCCAATCTGAGACGATATCGTCGGGGAGTCCATAGAGTCGGAAGACTTGCTCTAGGAGAGCCTCTGCGGTCTCGAAAGCTGTAGGGAGTTTGGGCAAGGGTATGAGTCGGCAGGCCTTGGAGAATCGGTCGATCACGGTCAGAATGGTTGTATAATTCCTGGAGTTGGGGAGGTCAGTAACAAAGTCAATGGCAATATGAGACCATGGGCGCTGAGGAATGGGCAGAGGCTGTAACAACCCTGCGGGGCGTTGGTGAGATGATTTGGACATAATTGCAGGTTGGGCATTGTTGGACAAATGCAATTGTATCAGTCTGTAGGGATGGCGCAATCACTGGGCCGATGTGGTGGAAGTTGAGAGGCCCTTGACTTGCTGAACGCTTGAGAGAGATCTTGATATTCTGCTGGAAGATCTGATATGACTGGGGTCTCTGTCGTCGAAGGAGATTCGGGGTTTGTGGCATGAAGCTGGAACTGCAGGCATTTCTTTTGACAGGACTCTGACCATTGTTGAATTTGCTTAGTGGTCCAGGAAATAAGAGGGTTGTGTCTCTCTAGCCAGGGCAAGCCGAGGATCACTGGGTTCTGTGGTGAATCAATGGCGAAGAGACGTATGAGTTCGGTGTGGAAAGAGCAGACTTTTAGAGTGAGGTCTTGGGTGGTAAATTTGATCAGTCCTGTGCCCAATGGGCGTCCATCTAGCGCTGCCACTGCCACCCGGGATTCACATGGAAGAGGAATTTTGTGAGAATTAGCAAAATTGATATCAATGAAGTTTCCCGCTGCCCCAGAGTCGATTAGAGCCATCGTCTCAACCGTAACATTTCCATTAGCTAGAGAGATGGGTACATCTAAGATATTGGAAGAAGCACTCACCGCAGTAGTATCTTTGGTTGCTGGTCGAGTGGGGCAGTTGACTCGCAGGTGACCAGATAGCCCACAGTACAGGCAGAGGCGGTTTCGCATCCTGCGTTCCCTTTCCTCCGGTGACAAACGAGTGACTCCTACTTGCATGGGCTCAGGTTCTGGGGTCACAGTGGAGGCAGAAGTTTGAATGGGAGAGTGTCGTGAAGAACATCGAGAGCGCAGTAGATTGTCGAGGCGGATAGCGAGATCGATAAACTGCTCCAGCGTTTTTCCTTCATCACGACATGCCAGTTCAGCTTGAAGTTCAATCGATAATCCCTTACGATATAGTAACTTCAGGGGACCGGTACCCCAACCGGTCTGAGCTGCAAGAGTGCGGAAAGTGAGAGAGTAGTCAGCAGCCGTGTCCCTTCCTTGTCGGAGTGTGTGCAGTTGTTCGCCTGCCTCTTTGCCTCCAGCAGTGTGCTCGAACACTTCTCGAAACTGTCTGAGAAAGTTAGTGAAAGAGGGGAATGCCATGCTTCCTCCAACCCATACTGCCGTAGCCCATTCTAGAGCTCGGCCAGTTAACAAGGAACAGATAAATGATACACGACTATTGTCAGTGGTGTATAACAGTGGTTGTTGATCCATAAACTGAGAGCATTGTAACAAAAATCCCTTACACTTGTCCGGGGAGCCGTCAAATTTCTCTGGGAAGGAGAGTCGGGGGCTTGCTGAGGGAATGTTCAGGTTAGAGCTGACGGGCTGAAGCTCAGGTACTGGTGGGGTGGTTAGCCGAAGCGCTTGCAGTGTCTTCACTAGATCCTCAGTGACAGACGTGAGGCGTTGGAGTTGTTGTTGATGTGACATTAACATAATGGCTTGAGCTGAAACCTCGGAGGTGAGTTGATAAACGGCTGCTAGATCCGTGAGTGGCGAAGTCTTCTGTAATGATGGGTCAGAAGCGTGTGGATCCATTTGCAGCTTCACTTTAATAATCTTTATCAGGGTCAAACAGGCAGAGGTAACACAACAGCAGTAGGGATATCAGAGGCAGAGAAGAGACGTAAACAATACCAGGCAGGAGTCAGGGCAGGCGGCAGAGAATCAAGAGTCGTCAACAGTCCACGATCAAACACAGGGAGAGTTCAGAGGAAACGCTTAGAATGTCAGCCAGGGCAAAACAAGACTTCACAATGATTGAGTGTGAGTGTGCTGCTTAAGTAGAGCAGTGAATGGGGAACACCTGTGCAGGTGATTAGTCTCTGTATGGGGTGCATGGGAATTGTAGTGTGAGAATGTCAGTACTCAGGTGAGGGTGCCCTCCGGTGGCCATCGGAGAGAGCCACAGAGGTCTGATTCGTGACAGTTTTCAATTTACACATCTTTTAGGCTACATTTACACTAGTGCGTGTTCATTTTAAAACACATAGCTCAGACAGACTCATCATTTCTATTCATTTATTCTAGGTTGTTAAAAACTTCAGTGGGTGTTTTAGTTTCTTTCACCATATGTTTTATTGTTATTAAATTCTGGTGTAGTGTGTCTAATTATTTGAATGCATAAAAACTTAGTTTATTTAAATTTATTCTTAAAATAGCCTTATGAAATGCTTTATTTTTCCTCAGAAATTCTGTGTTCTGGTTTTCAAATGACGGCGTACATTAATTTAATTTATCTTTAAATTATTGAAAATCAAAGTTTATTTATTTATTTTGGCAAACTAAGGGGTTTTACTATTAAATTTAAAACGGAAGAAATTTGTGATCATTACTTAAAAAACATAAAGTTGTAATAATTTTAATAGTAGTCTAGTAGTAGCAGTATGTACATTCTGCTGAACAATAATAATGTATTTCTGCCGCAGTGTCTTCTAAGTTAAACCAAACTTTTATTTTGACAGGTTGCTGTGAATACCTGTACAGTTCTGTGTGTATATGATATGACGCTAGTTTTACTCAAATCAAACAGTAAAATGCTCATGAAGTGACTCTCAGAGCAGTTCTGGAGATGGGTTCATAGGTTTATGTCCACATTTAGTGAGACGAACATCAGTGTTTGTGGCTCATCATTGACTGAAGCACAGGCTCTACTCTCCTCCACAATGGTGACCCACAAAACTACATTAAACTAACAGATCTCTCTTGTGCAAAATAATACAGTTCAGTTAAATATTTACTCTCCTTATAGATAACACCTGCTGTTAACAAGCAGAATCACTGAATGAAAGAGAAACAAGAACTACAACTGACTTCAGCCACAGCCTTAGATGAACTCAACTGAAATCATTAAATCTCTCAAGATCTGATTAAACAACTTCACAAACAGCATTACCAGCTTCACACATTACAATTTGACTTTATTTCTGTCATATGTCTATAAAAATGATTTGAAAATTAACAGAAGTTTAGTTGTTTTATTGAAAATGTTTAGTTTGACCTCACCATTGTGGCGATCAGGGTTTGCTTTAGTTGGGCTTCAGATCTTCTTCACTACAGTCAGTAAACCATTGCTTTATGGATTCAGAAGAAAAGGATCCTGCACAAACTTCTCTTCAATCTCATCGTGTGTGTAGCGTTAAGATTTACTGCAATAATCATCACAATATTATGTGTCATTTGTGCTCTTATGTCTCCATATGCAGGTGTGAAGTCAGTTTGTCATCATGGAGAACAGAGAGAGATCTTCATCTCCTGATCACAGCTGTGTGTCTCTGAAGAGTTACGGATCCATGCAGATTCTTCCTCGTAATTTCAGTAATGATCCAGTGACCTCTGACCCCAGGTGAGACACAATTCAGTATATGACACAACAGACTGACTTGTAATAAATGAAACAGCCGATAGAACTAAAGGATGAGTTATGTCTGTGTTTATCAGGATCTTCAGGAGGAGGAAGAGGAAGAGATCTTCATCTCCTGATCACAGCTGTGTGTCTCTGAAGAGTGATGCATCCATGAATCGTCCTCCTCCTAATTTCAGTGATGATCCAGTGACCTCTGACCCCAGGTGAGATATAATCCAGTGTTAAGGTCAATTCATGCTGCACTGATAAACACTGGCCAGCGTGAACAATCACCGGATCACAGTTCATCATTTCTCAGACGCTCCACGAGTCAACAAGTGCTGCTTCAACATGTTCAATCAGAGAAACACACACTGAGCAACAGCAGCAGATTCAGACACACACTGATCCACAAACCAGAACAAGAGTGTGTTTCCACTGTTAGTGAACCACACACTGACTCACAATTACAGCTGCTGATAACCAGCAGTTCAGAACAGACTCATCTGAGGATTATTACTGATTCATTGGATGCAGTTTTATGACTCATTATATATGTTTTTAAATTAAAAAGTAAAAATGCTATTCCTCATTTTGTGCAAAAAAGGTTAAAAATATAAGCATTACATTCTAAAAAAAAAAAAAAAAAAAAAAGACACGTGACAATTTGATAAGTGCGACAAACATCTTCCCAAATTCACAATGAGAATCATCTAAGGTAACGCTTTATTTCGATAGTCCACTTTAGACATTCTACTAACAGTTAGTAACTTTGCAACTACACGTCAACTAGCAGTCATTAGAGTATTAGTAGACTGTCTGCTTAATATCTTCTAACACTTTATTTTGACGGGTCCACAACATACAACAAACTGACTATCAGAAACTGTGCAAGTATGTGTCAACTTATTCTACTAACCCTAAACCTACCCTACTGAGAGTTAGTAGACATGTAGTTGCAAATTAATGAGAATTAGTTGACATGTAGTTACAAAGTTACTTATAGTTAGTAGAATGTCTAAAGTGGACTATCAAAATAAAGTGTTACCTCATTTAAATATCTGCATGCTGTTGTCAACAAAAAGAAGCACTAAGATCTTCCTGCGGGTTTCTGCTAAAATAAAGTCTAAGAAAAGGCAACAACTCCATCAACATTCATAAATGTTAGTATTGTAATTTTACTGTTGTTCTGTAAAATAAAATAAAAAAAATAAGACAATAATAATGATAATAATAATTACCCTACAACAGCTCTATACATTTATTATAACATTCACAATAGTGTTCAAATTGGGATCTGTAATATGTTTTAAAAGAATTCTCTTCTGCTCAGCAAGCCTGCATTTATTTGTACAGTAAAAAATAAAATAAAATACATGCCTGATTCAAGAAGGGGGTCTCAAAAATGGCCAAAAAAATTATTTTAGTAACTTATTCATTTTAAGTTAAATTGTGCTTTGTTGGTATAATGTCTGATAGAATTTTAAAAAATGTTCAGTGTTAAGTAAATATTTTTAAATTGTTGTTTTGTAATTGTTTTTTTGTTTTTTGAAAAGCAGGACAAAACAGTAAAAAGCACATTTTGGCTATTTAATTTATGCAGTGGTGAAAAAAAAATATAGGAAATATAGGCTTGCATGGGGGAAAAAATGTGAAAAACTGTGTTCGGCCTTCGGCCCAGTGTTTCATTTTGTTTGGCTTCGGCCCTAATAGAAATTATATTCTGCTGCTCCAACAGACTGACATCTCTATCAATTTAGATTTTAATTTATACATCCTTTATTGTTAGATATGTGTAATCTGTTGTTCTTGTGATATTTCAGCAGAGCAGATGGAGAGCGAAGCATCTCTGGAGGAGCCTCTGTCTTCTGTCTGAACAACACGAGCGTTACAGCGTCTCTGAATAAACATGATCAACCAGTGAATGATGAACTACAGAGAGTCAAAGACCAGCTCAAAACCAGCATGAAGAACAAGTATGAGAGATTATTTGAGGGACTGAACCTCCAGGAGAATGAAAGCCTCCTGAACAGGATCTACACACAGCTCTACATCATAGAGGGAGAGAGTGAAGGAGTGAATGAAGAACATGAGGTTTTACAGATGGAGAAAACAGCCAGAACACAACACTCACAAGACACTCCAATCTACTGCAATGACATCTTTAAAGCCTCAGCTGAACCAGGATGTGAGGAGAAAGACCAGATCAAGACTGTTCTTACTAAAGGCATCGCTGGAATCGGAAAAACCGTCTCTGTGCAGAAGTTCATTCTGGACTGGGCCGAGGGAAAAGCCCATCAGGACGTAGATTTCATGTTTGTGCTTCCATTTCGAGAGCTGAACTTGATCCGAGATCATCAGTACAGTCTTCACAGACTTCTGCTGGACTTTCATCCTGAACTTCAAGATCTGGACTCAAAGATTTATGAGGAGTGTAAAGTTGTGTTCATCTTTGATGGTCTGGATGAAAGCAGAATCACACTGATGTTTTCAGACACTCAGAAAGTTTGTGATGTGACTGAGACTTCATCAGTGGGTGTGTTGATGTCAAAGCTCATGAAAGGAGAGCTGCTTCCCTCTGCTCTCATCTGGATCACCTCCAGACCAGCCTCAGCCAATCAGATCCCCTCCAAATACATCAACCGTCTGACAGAAATTCAGGGATTCACTGAGCCTCAGAAGGAGGAATATTTCAGGAAGAGAATCAGTGACCAGCATCAAGCCAGCAGAATCATCTCACACATCAGAAGAGCAAGAAGCCTCCACATCATGTGCCACATCCCCGTCTTCTGCTGGATCTCATCCACTGTGCTTCAGAAGCTCCTGGAAGAAGATCTGAGTGCAGAAATCCCTCAAACTCTGACTGAAATGTACATCCACTTCCTGCTGATTCAGATCAACATGAGGAACCAGAAGTATGAAGAGAGAGATCCAGAGAAACTCCTGCAGTCCAACAGAGAAGTGATTGAGAAACTTGCTGAAGTGGCTTTCAAACAGCTGATGAAGGGCAATGTGATGTTCTATGAGGAGGACCTGATTGAGAGTGGCATAAATGTCACTGACGCCTCAGTGTATTCTGGGATTTGCACTGAGATCTTTAAGGAGGAATCTGTGATTCATCAGAGGAAAGTCTACAGCTTCATTCATCTGAGCGTTCAGGAGTTTCTCGCTGCTTTCTATCTGCTTTACTGCTATTTAATGAAGAATATGGAGCCACTGCATGAATTCAGATCTTACAGATTTGAGAATGTACATGAATATGGATATGATATATCTGGTAAAGACTCTCTGTATGATCTACTAACATCAGCAGTAGATAAAGCTCTTGAGAGTGAGAATGGACGTCTGGATCTGTTTCTGCGGTTCCTGCTGGGCGTCTCACTGGAGTCCAATCAGAGACTCTTACAGGATCTACTGACACACACAGAAAACAGCTCAAAGACCATCAGGAGAACCACACAGTACATTAAAGAGAAGATCAAGGGTAGTCATCCTCTCTCAGCTGGTGAATCCATCAATCTGTTCCTCTGTCTGCTGGAAGTGAAAGATCAGACTCTGTCCAGAGAGATTCAGGAGTTTGTGAAATCAGACAAACACTCAGAGAAACTCTCTGCTGCTCACTGCTCAACAATCTCCTACATGCTTCAGATGTCAGAGGAGCCGCTGGAGGAGCTGAACACCATGAAATACAACACATCAGATGAGGGCAGAAGAAGACTGATACCAGCTGTGATCAACTGCAGAAAAGCTCTGTGAGTGTTTCATCATTAACTAAACTATCATATTTAATAATGAATCTGACACCTTTATAATAAATGTTGCTGAATGAGAGATTTTCTCCTAAATAACAGTCCAGAATCTTAAAGGAGTCACGACAGGTATTTTAATACAGTAGATAGTGAAGTAAAATGTCTGTTATCACCGCTGTAAATACAACACAGTCACATGAGAAACTCGTTCATTAAATCAGCAGCAGGTGGAGCAAAGGGACGGTCGACACCATTGATCAGTAAAGCTGCAATTCAGACATTTTCACTGTGAATGAAGATAAAATACTGACACATTACTGGTAATATTAATAGTAATAATAATATAGCATTATAACCTTTAATCTTCAGTAATTATTGATCATAAATGCTTAATTTTCCATTTGATTTCCAGGTGTGTCTCTTCATCCCCTCGTCTTGTATTGTGCATTTAAAGAGTGTTCTGTTCTGTAGTCCCTCGTCTACTGTTAAATGTCTTCCTTGTGTTCCTTTGTTGGATGCCCTGTTGATTGTATCATTAAAGATCAGTTCATGTTGAAGAACTCCACATCTCCAAGTTCCACTGGGCGCGTGACAAGATGTTTTGACTGTTGATGTGTGTGTTCTGCTCTCTTTCAGTCTTGCTGGCTGTAATCTCACTGCTCAGTGTTGTAAGAGTTTATCATCAGCTCTTCAATCCTCAAACTGTGTCCTGAGAGAGCTGGATCTGAGTAACAATCGCCTGCAGGACTCTGGTGTAAAGTTTATTTCTGATGGACTGAAGAATCCAAACTGTCAGCTGCAGATACTGAGGTATTAACAACATATAAGAGATTATTTACAGTCAACTGATCACAATGTTTATGTGTGTCTGTAGATGATCTGTGTGTGTGTGTGTGTGTGTGTGTGTGTGTGTGTGTGTGTCTGTAGAAGATCTGACTGTGTGTCTGTAGATGATCTGTGTGTGTCTGTAGATGATCTGACTGTTGATGTGTGTGTTCTTCTCTCTTTCAGTCTTGCTGTCTGTAATCTCAATGCTCAGTGTTGTGAGAGTTTGTCATCAGCTCTTCAATCCTCAAACTGTGTCCTGAGAGAGCTGGATCTGAGTAACAATCGCCTGCAGGACTCTGGTGTAAAGATTATTTCTGATGGACTGAAGAGTAAAAACTGTCAGCTGCAGATACTGAGGTATTAACAACATACAAGAGATCATTTACAGTCAGCTGGTCATAATGTTGATGTGTGTCTGTAGATGATCTGTCTGTGTGTGTCTGTAGATGATCAGACTGTGTGTCTGTAGATGACCTGTCTGTGTGTGTCTGTAGATGATCAGACTGCTTGTCTGTAGATGATCTGTCTGTGTGTCTGTAGATGATCTGTCTGTGTGTGTCTGTAGATGATCATACTGCTTGTCTGTAGATGATCTGTCTGTGTGTGTCTGTAGATGATCTGACTGTTGATGTGTGTGTTCTGCTCTCTTTCAGTCTTGCTGGCTGTAATCTCATTGCTCAATGTTGTGAGAGTTTGTCATCAGCTCTACAATCCTCAAACTGTGTCCTGAGAGAGCTGGATCTGAGTAACAATGACCTGCAGGACTCTGGTGTAAAGATTATTTCTGATGGACTGAAGAATCCAAACTGTCCGCTGCAGATACTGAGGTATTAACAACATATAAGCATTTACAGTCAGCTGGTCATAATGTTGATGTGTGTTTGTAGATTATCTGTCTGTGTGTCTATAGATGATCTGACTGTGTGTGTCTGTAGACGATCTATCTGTGTGTCTGTAGATGATCTGTCTGTGTGTGTCTGTAGGTTGTCTGGCTGTATGGTGTCAGAGGAAGGCTGTGGTTATTTGTCTTCAGCTCTGAGTTCAAACCCCTCACACCTGAGAGAGCTGGATCTGAGCTACAATCACCCAGGAGATTCAGGAGTCCAGCTGCTCAAACACAAACTGGAGGATCCAAACTATAAACTGCAGATACTCAAGTATGTCAAACACTAATACTGACATACTGAACGTGCGTGTGTGTGTGTGTGTGTGTGTGTGTGTGTGTGTGAATGATGCAGATCTACATTAATGTGTGTGTGTGTGTGTGTGTGTGTGTGTGTGTGTGTGTGTGTGAATGATGCAGATCTACATTAATGTGTGTTTGTGTGTTTATAGTGTGGATCATGGAGGAGAGATCATGATGACAGCTGGACTACGAAAGTGTAGGAATATAAACACACACACACACACCAGGGGGCTCTTTTACTCTCAAGGATGATTTAAGAAGCAAATCACTACATAATGTAAACAGAACAATAATATGTGGATTCAGCTTTAGAGTCACGTGGAAATATCTTTATTTTAATAAACAAGGATTTATATTTATTTAATTACTGTTTTGGACTCAGACATCATACATTGATGGTAATGACGTGTCTTGACACATGACTATTAATTTAGATCCATTTAAAAAAAGTCATTTTCATTTTAAAATGCTCTGTCCACACTAGAGTTTACAAGTGTTTTCCAAAAGCTTCTCATCCACACTGAAACATCAGAAACACTAAATTCATCTTACTGCACGTGTGAAACTATAAAATCTCACTGAGATGATACAGACGAACAGATATAATAAAGTTTTCACGCTGTTCTTCTGTCAGGATCATTTTATTTAGTAAATTAACCCTCTGGTTGTGTTCGGACTCCAGTCACACCTTTCGTGTTCCCGTCCAAAAATGACCGGGCTCCAAACAATTGCTTATAAATCTGTCATTATGCTATATTATCACTAAATATTGGATTCATTCTTTTGTCAACTTGTTTTCTTTCATTTAGGACTGGTTTTGTGTTTCTATTTGCATCTGATTAATCGTAGGCCTCATTTATCCGAGTGGGCCCCCTTTTTGGGGAAAAATGATTTTTATGAATAATTTTCACATTATGAGATAAAAAATTATGAAAATTTGCACGGTTTCTCACACTAGTGTGCTTTAATGATTAATCAAGAAGTTTGGTTTTAAAAGCTTTTATTTTGTACAAAATTGCAAAAGTCACACTTGTCGTGTTCGGTCAAAATGACCGGACTCAAAAATTGCTTATAAATCTGTAATTATGCTATATTATCACCAAATATTGGATTCATTCTTTTGTCAACTTGTTTTCTTTCATTTAGGACTGGTTTTGTGTTTCTATTTGCATCTGATTAATCGTAGGCCTCATTTATCCGAAAGTGGGCCCCCCCTTTTTGGGGGGGAAAAATCATTTTTTATGAATAATTTTCACATTATGAGATAAAAAATATGAAAATTGCGGTTTCTCACACTAGTGTGCTTTAATGATTAATCAAGAAGTTTGGTTTTAAAAGCTTTTATTTTGTACAAAATTGCAAAAGTCACACTTGTGGTGTTCGGTCAAAATGACCGGACTCCGAACAATTGCCCATAAAGCTCTCATTTTACTATATTATCGCCAAATATTGGATTCAATCTTTTTGTCAACTTGTTTTCTTTCATTTAGGACTGGTTTTGTGTTTCTATTTGCATCTGATTATTTGTAGGCCTCATTTATCTGAAAGTGGGCCCCCCCTTTTTGGGGTGAAAAAAGCATTTTTTATGAATAATTTTCACATTATGAGATAAAAAATTATGAAAATTTGCACGGTTTCTCACACTAGTGTGCTTTAATGATTAATCAAGAAGTTTGGTTTTAAATGCTTTTATTTTG
This sequence comes from Onychostoma macrolepis, assembly GCF_012432095.1. NCBI lineage: Eukaryota > Metazoa > Chordata > Actinopteri > Cypriniformes > Cyprinidae > Onychostoma > Onychostoma macrolepis. Next base: position 31,305,016 of record NC_081175.1, read on the forward strand.
TACAAAATTGCACAAAGTCACACTTGTCAAAAATGGCCGGCCATTGAAAGTGAATGGGGAAGAATGAAAATAAGAGAAACAACTACCGTAGTATTCAGGAGCATGTTGTGCTTGCAAACATAAAGGCCTTGGACCTGTGCGTGTGTGGATGCATGTATACTCACGCTATCACACACACACACACGTGCGCGCACACACACGCGCACGCGCGCACACACACACATCTATGCATACAAACTATTGTGAGTATTACACCTATTTCATCCTACCCTGAACTGCATGCAATATGCTTTTATGAATCTGATATTATCTCTCTCTCTCTCTCTCTCTCTCTCTCTCACACACACACACACACACACACACACACACACACACACACGCTCAAACTGCCTTGTCTTTGGCCTGCATTGACTTCAAAATAATATTTTTTCCATCCTTTGACCAGAACGTTACATCAACTTCAGCTGGTCCCTCAAAATCAGAAGATTGCTCCTCTTCAGTTGTTGCAAGGTTTTCAGCTTGTTCAGTGATGTTTTCCTCTTCCAATATATCTTGCAATGCGTCTTCACTGTAAGATTCATCTTCAGTTGTCCCTTCCTAGGCATTTGTATGCTCTAGCATTTATTTGTAAACTTTTGTCTACTCTGTGAGAACACGAAAGCCTCAAAACCTATTGTCATAATGTTTTTTCTAGAATGTGGTGAAAGAAAAGATTCTTTTGAAGTCAGTGCAGGCTAAAGACAAGGCAGTTTGAGCATGTGTGTGTGTGTGTGTGTGTGTGTGTGTGAGAGAGAGAGAGAGAGAGTTATAATATCAGATTCATAAAAGCATATTGCATGCAGTTCAGGGTAGGATGAAATAGGTGTAATACTCACAATAGTTTGTATGCATAGATCTGATATTATCTCTCTCTCTCTCTCTCTCTCTCACACACACACACACACACACACATGCTCAAACTGCCTTGTCTTTAGCCTGCACTGACTTCAAAAGAATCTTTTCTTTCACCACATTCTAGAAAAACATTATGAAGTTTGGTTTACAAATAGTAGACAAAAGTTTACAAATAAATGCTAGAGCATACAAATGCCTAGGAAGGGACAACTGAAGATGAATCTTACAGTGAAGATGCATTGCAAGATATATTGGAAGAGGAAAACATCACTGAACAAGCTGAAAACCTTGCAACAACTGAAGAGGAGCAATCTTCTGATTTTGAGGACCAGCTGAAGTTGATGTAACGTTCTGGTCAAAGGATGGAAAAATATTATTTTGAAGTCAATGCAGGCCAAAGACAAGGCAGTTTGAGCATGTGTGTGTGTGTGTGTGTGTGTGTGTGAGAGAGAGAGAGATAGATAATATCAGATTCATAAAAGCATATTGCATGCAGTTCAGGGTAGGATGAAATAGGTGTAATACTCACAATAGTTTGTATGCATAGATGTGTGTGTGCGTGTGCGCGCGTGTGTGTGTGTGTGTGTGTGTGTGTGTGTGTGTGTGTGTGTGTGATAGCTTGAGTATACATGCATCCACACACGCACAGGTCCAAGGCCTTTATGTTTGCAAGCACAACATGCTCCTGAATACTACGGTAGTTGTTTCTCTTATTTTCATTCTTCCCCATTCACTTTCAATGGCCGGCCATTTTTGACAAGTGTGACTTTGTGCAATTTTGTACAAAATAAAAGCATTTAAAACCAAACTTCTTGATTAATCATTAAAGCACACTAGTGTGAGAAACAGTGCAAATTTTCATAATTTTTTATCTCATAATGTGAAAATTATTCATAAAAAAAGCTTTTTTCACCCAAAAAATGAGGTGCCTACTTTCGGATAAATGAGGCCTACGATTAATCAGATGCAAATAGAAACACAAAACCAGTCCTAAATGAAAGAAAACAAGTTGACAAAAAGATTGAATCCAATATTTGGTGATAATATAGCAAAATGAGAGATTTATGGGCAATTTTTTGGAGTCCGGTCATTTTTGACCGGGAACACCACAAGTGTGACTTTTTGCAATTTTGTACAAAATAAAAGCTTTTAAAACCAAACTTCTTGATTAATCATTAAAGCACACTAGTGTGAGAAACAGTGCAAATTTTTATAATTTTTCGCTTAATATTGTGAAAATTATTCATAAAAAATGTTTTTTTTACTCAAAAAATGAGGTACCTACTCTCAGATAAATGAGGCCTACGATTAATCAGAAGCAAATAGAAACACAAAACCAGTCCTAAATGAAAGAAAACAATTTGACAAAAAGAATGAATCCAATATTTGGTGATAATATAGCATAATTACAGATTTATAAGCAATTTTTAGGAGTCCGGTCATTTTTGACCGGGAACACGACAAGTGTGACTTTTTTCAATTTTGTACAAAATAAAAGCTTTTAAAACCAAACTTCTGATTAATCATTAAAGCACACTAGTGTGAGAAACAGTGCACATTTTTATAATTTTTCGCTTAATATTGCGAAAATTATTCATAAAAAAAAAATTTCACTCAAAAATGAGGTACCTACTCTCAGATAAATGAGGCTTACGATTAATCAGATGCAAATAGAAACACAAAACCAGTCCTAAATGAAAGAAAACAAGTTGATAAAAAGAATGAATCCAATATTTGGTGATAATATAGCATAATTACAGATTTATAAGCAATTTTTAGGAGTCCGGTCATTTTTGACCGAACACGACAAGTGTGACTTTTTCAATTTTGTACAAAATAAAAGCTTTTAAAACCAAACTTTGATTAATCATTAAAGCACACTAGTGTGAGAAACAGTGCACATTTTTATAATTTTTCGCTTAATATTGCGAAAATTATTCATAAAAAAAAAATTTCACTCAAAAATGAGGTACCTACTCTCAGATAAATGAGGCTTACGATTAATCAGATGCAAATAGAAACACAAAACCAGTCCTAAATGAAAGAAAACAAGTTGATAAAAAATGAATCCAATATTTAGTGATAATATAGCATAATGACAGATTTATAAGCAGTTGTTTGGAGTCCGGTCATTTTTGACCGGGAACACGACAAGTGTTACTAGTTGAAATAAAACCCACAAAAAAATCCGAAAATTAAAAAAAAATTTATGAGAAGTACTTATACCCTATGTGAACAAAGTCAGTAAGTTTGAGTCCAATGCGATAACGTTAACTAGTATTTTCGGAAAAAAGAAAATCTTCTTCGGGTCAATTTGACCCGAACACAACCAGAGGGTTATCTCAGCATTCACTGATGTGTCCCGGTCGCACTCAATCATCATTATATGTTTGATCTTAAACGCAGCTGCGCTCATGTTTTGCTGCAGGACAGCAGCTGTGAGTGAATTTTCTGTTATCTTTGCAGGACTGTGAAATAAAGAGTGAACAAAGTAACATATCTTTAGCAACAGTGTGAAAGTGAACAGCACATAACAGACACAATACTGATATAAACACAGATATCTATCAGTACAACACACGTCACATGACTAAACATGCATCAGTGTTTCAGATATCTCAGTTTTCACAGTCCACACTACAACACCAAAACAGTGTTATCACCTTCATCCACTCGGGAGAACGTCTTCAAAAAGATCAGTTTTCACAAAAACAGCATCTCAGTGTGAACAGAAGACCGAAACAGAGAGAAAAAGATGTGTTTCTAATGAACATGTATTAATGTGAACAAGACCTGTGGCTTCCAATCAAAACTCTCCGTCCAGAGCAGAAAAATGACAGAAAAAGCAGCAAGAAGAATGTATATTATTTTCTATTTTAAATTGTTCTTATTTTAGTCAATTAATTAATAAAAAATTTACATTAGTCCACTGATGAAATGTAATTTATAGTTTGTGTCAGTACATAACAATAATCAAAACATTCTTAAATGTACTTCTGTGGTGGCTGGTCAATAGAAGGCGCCACGCACACAAGATAATAATAATTATTATAAACTATATAAATTGATATCTGAATAAAGATAAGCAGCTGGTTAACTTCAGCTGAAGCTCGTTTGATGTTGTGGTGTATAGAGACTCTTGTGATCCTCACAGAAACCTCTCCTGCCTCGTTCTTGTCAGAAACTGAGAAACTAAAGAATTGCAACACCATAAATAATGATAGCGGCATTAAAATACAGTTTCATGTTATTAAACAACATATACTTTTATATGCTGTGTCTGGTAATCCCAGGAGACCCAGACACGTAATTGATTTAAATGCTGACAAATAAACATTATCATAACAGTTTAGTCTAACATTAGCTTCTAATGACATCTGTAGTCTATTCATTAGCTTCTAGTCTAACATCTCCCAAACGACATTGTAATGGTATTCTTGATAATTGATAACTTACCTTCATAATCATGAACACATTCTTTAAACACTTATAATATTTTAAAGGCTTTATTATGTCACAACTCTACAGCTATGCAATAAAATTCACTTTAAAATTCACTTTTCATTCATGAATATATATATATATATATATATATATATATATATATATATATATATATATTAGTGCTGTCAATCGATTAAAAAATAATCACGTTAATCACAGTCATGGACTGATTAATCACAAATTTAAAATACTAGGATTTACCTGTAAACGTGTTGAAATAAAGAAATGCATGAAACTAGTTTAAGGAAGCAGAACCTTTCACACTTCCGCCAGGTATGAGACATAATCCTTATTATTCTTTTATCATTATTCTTTTGTTTTTATTCAGCCATTATCAGCCTTTAAACTGGCAATAAAACGTTTACCAAGCCACATCGCTTCAATCCCAGTATACATTTACCCAACTATTATCAAAAGTATTTATAAATAAATACAACAAAACATTCTTGCGACCTTACGTGAAGTATTATGATAAAATGCATTATGAAGAAGAATTGGATCTGTTCTGCAGCTGCATTAGAGCTAATATTAGCATCATGCTACATAAGACAATTTATGATATTAATAGTACACTTTTACTCAGAACTCACTTCAAACCACCATCGAGTGTTTGTAATAACTTCCTTTTACGATCACACGTGTATATTTGGGCGGCCGCGGAACATTATAAAAGTAGCCCAAAAAACCGCAACCCACGGTTCTGTAATTTTTCCCGCGACTGTATTTTCAAAATATCGGTAAGCCCCGCCCCCCTTAGTTACTGTTGCTCCCTCGGACAAACAAACGTAGTTGCTCACTGTCTTACAATGACAGCTGCAGAGTGTGAAAACCTTGTCCCACGATGTTGATGTCTCATACTGTGTGATAATGTTTGATTATCACAAGAAGAGCTTGAATGAAGTGTGTTTGACTCTAAATATATATATAAATATAAATGGAAAATACATGTTTAAAATATACATGGAACCAAGCCAAGGTCCGGACCTGAAGTTTGCATATTTAGAGAATTATGTAATTTTTGTATTTTACTTCTTGAGTAATCTATATTTATCATGCTTTAGTTTCCTCAGTAAATCACACATCTGAAAAATAATTTCATTATAGTTTTTCTGACAGATGTGCAGAGCTCCAGTGATGGGAATAAAGGTGTTATAAATAAACGGCGTTACTAACGGCGTTATTTTTTTCAGTAACGAGTAATCAAACGAATTACTGTTTCCTCCGTTACAACGCCGTTACTGTTACTGACAATAAAATGTTGCGTTACTATATTATATTATATTATTAGAATTGAATTTTTCAGTTCATCTGAATGGATGCGCAGTGTAGCTGTATTTGATGTACCATAAACTCTAAACTCTAGTGTGAAGCGCACACCTCGCCGTCACTTTCTCTCACATACACGCGTACGCAAAGAAAGATACAGAGCACGAGAGTCTTTCATAACATGCAGAAGTGACGCGCTACATGTAAACAATATTCTTTGTTGTATTTTTCTGTCAAAATAACGGAGTTACTTTGGAATTCTTCAGCTTTTAAGAACTGCCGCTTTCTCTGCTAGTGGGCGGGGCTTATGCGCAAGCAACAATCTCATTGGCTGGCGCTCACCTATTATCATCCCTGTTTTGATTTCAGCAAATCAATTCGAGCGAACGCAGACAACGTGATTAATATTCATGAACCCAGCAGCTCATTAATCCTTAGTGCGTTTTATATTGATGACAAATATGCATTCATACTTGGTTATTCTAATTACTAAAGTTCTATCATCATATAATATTAAATTATCATAATATTATATTATATTGCTTGACTGACTGATACTAAGTGTCAGTAGATAAATAGTGTAGGTTAATGTACAATGTTTTATAATAATAATTTATTCTTTTTAGTGTCCATTTCATTAATTTAACATATTTAATATTGGGGGCATTCAACTCTGCACACAATCATCAAATGATCATCCATACACACAGCAAACTCCACACAGATGAAAGGAATGTAAAACAGGACTATCTTGTGTGTGTGTGTGTGTGTGTGTGTGTTCAGTGTTCAGTGGAGTGTGTGTATGAGCACAAATACACTGTATACAGTCTGTCTGCACAACTGATGAACTTTACACTTACTGAACTGAACTGAATCAACACTGAACTGACTCGAGCTCTAGAATCACACTATTGGCTTGTTAGAGCTGCTTTACAGCACAATCTCAATCTGTTACTGCTTTGAAACAAGCTGTACTGTAGAAAGTGTTATAGAAATAAAGCTGCCTTGACTTGTATTCATGATAAACCCACAACCGCTGCTTTACACAACACTAGTCTGTAGGGTGACCATATTTTGATCACCGAAAACCAGGACACTCGGCCCGGCAATGAGATACTCAAATCTCAAAGTTTACTCAAATATGCCTTATTAATTTCAATACATTTAAAGTATGCCTCCTCTGTATGGATAGAAAATTGTTATATTACAAAATACTAGGCCTATCTATAACCAAAGACACAAATTCAGATAGGCTTGTCAGAGGTTACTCAACAACATGTTTTATTATGACAGGTTTCAAAAATAATGAATGAAATAATGATAGAAATAATGTCTCTTCTGTATTAGAAAAATAAATAAATAAATAATAAATAACTGAAAAATACCTCCAAATTGAACAAAAATATATGTATGAAATGACAATGCACCCTCCGCTGCATTCACAGCATCCTCAGATTTCCCGGGTCTCACAAAGAACTCCGTCAACTTTGTTGAACTACTCTCACCTCACACAAATGTTTTATGTTTTCAGTGTCCATATGAGCTTTGAGATCTGTGGCACCCCATTGGACACCGAAGCATATGTGCCAGGTTTGCACACGGTGCACGCAGCCTCCCACAGTTGCCAACTCTCGCGAGACAAATAAGTAACCGCAGCTTCAAAAACAAGCCCAAAACAAGCCCAATATTTTTTTGATGATTTATTATCATCAATATTATTTATTATCAATTATTTATTACCAATAAATGAGCCTGCAACATATTAAACTGAAACCACTCTTTTATCTGAAAAGCAAAAACAGAAGCTATTTTACAAAAATGAGCAAACTTCAACAAAAGTGGGAACAAAACTCGTCTCCAGTCACCTGTGAGCAGAATAGGATTGGAGAGATGGAAAAGGAGAAAAACACAAGAGCTTCAAAGGGGAGCCGTAACATAGCCACATATTTATAGCCTGAAATATATAGGGGTCATTCTATGGAAATGTAAATTTTTCTGTCCCTAGCCTTTACAGAAATATTACACTTGAAAAACACTTGGTTACAATTTTTTAATATATATTTTAAAATGAAACAATGTGTTATTTGAACAATTACACCTTCTTGAGCCGTCAATGTGGCAATATTTGTTTTTAATTAATTATAAAGAATTCCAAGCACCAAAACGTCTCGTCCCCACAGCCATGTACAGCGGGAAAGAGCTTTATTCTGAGGTCAAAAACAGGTTTTTCTTCCATTTAAAATAAAATAATGTATACATAACTATCAAATAAATGACATAAAAAAACAAAATGCCACATAAATATTATAGAAAAATATATAAAATATTATATTAAATTATAATATATATTATATTTAAAAAGAAAATGTTATATAATAATATTAAAAGATGATAAAAAAGATAATTAAGCTGTCATTTATGTGTATTCATGAAGTCAAAAGGTAATCTAATAATGTGGTTTAAATGATAAAAAAAGAAATACATTTTAAGACATCTTGCCATACCAGGCTATTCGAACCAAATGTATTTACTCAGTATTAGGATATGACTACTTGTTTTTTATTACAGCCCGTGATTATTAATACATTACAAAACATTATAAAAATTAAGCTAAAAGAAAGTCATCCCACTCCTTTACGTCTACTTCTATCATCGCTTGGATTACAGCGTCACGCGCTTCTTTCTGAATGTGATTTTTCTCCAATGAGGGGGAGGATTTGGCGAATTAAGCTACAGCACTTATATTATTGCACTGGTTTGCTATTAACTGCGAGCAGACAGAGTGTCAATCAATGCATTGGAGAATACGGCGAACATAAATAAAGAGACGAAGTTGCTTGTCAGATTTCCATAACAAGCAACCAGATTTTTTCAAATAAACCCAAAAAGCCGCACCCGCGACCAGGGATTTTTTCCCGCAACTTTACAAAAAAAGAAGCCCAAAGTCGCGTATAATACGCGGACTTGGCAACTGTGGTCCCGACCGGGAGAATAAGTGGGGAATTTCTTCTGTAACTTGTTGGTAAATGTGCATGTTGCAGGCAGAAGTGCTCGGACGGCTGTGTCTCGCTGCGAGTGTAAAGAGAGCCGCCCACACGGCAGCCTCTCAGGGATTACTAGTGCCGGTCAATTTAATGGTCCAATGAAAAATAATGAAAACCAGGACATTTTCATCACTTTATAAAAAACAGCCAAGACGGCCAGGATAGGACGTGAAAACAGGACATGTCCTGGGAAAACAGGACGTTTGGTCACCCCACTAGTCTGCACTGTTTTAGGCCTGACAGGGTTTTTCACAGAGTTTTGTTTGGGCTCCAGAAGTCTAGGACCAGCACTGCTAGTGAGATCTGAATCACGAGTCGCTCTTCAACAGCTTTCACTATATTAGTGAACACATTTGAGAAGAGTGAGGACAGTCTGGACTTTAGCTGTAAACACACACAGACATCTTCACTGTTGTGTTGTTCTTGATGTTTCTCTCTTCTTGTGTTCAGATGCCTGTGATCTCACACTGGATCCAAACACAGCAAACACTCGACTCATTCTGTCTGATGAGAACAAGAGGATCACACGAGTGTTTGAGCGTCAGCCGTATCCTGATCATCCAGAGAGATTTGATGAGTGTGAGCAGGTTCTGTGTGTTGAGAGTCTGACTGGACGCTGTTACTGGGAGACTGAATGGAGCAGAGCTGCTGATGTATCAGTGTCATATAAAGGAATCAGCAGGAAAGGAGAGAGAAGACTGTGAGTTTGGCTGGAATGACAAATCCTGGAGTCTGTGGTGCTTTAATAACAGATTCACTGTCTGTCACAATAATAACTTCACTGATATACCTGCTGACCGTTCATCCTCTAATAGAGTAGGAGTGTATGTGGACGTGTCGACCGGCTCTCTGTCCTTCTACAGCGTCTCTGACACACACACACTCACACACATACACACATTCAACACCACATTCACTGAACCCCTCTACGCTGGATTTGGGGTTGATTATGATTCCTCAGTGTCTCTGTGTGATATTAAACGATAGAGAGACTCTGTAAATCTTTCTGATGTTCACATGCACACAAACTCATCAAATCTCACATCATTACATTTGTATTCATTCATAATTAAATAGTTTTTCATTATTAATCTAGAAGTTATAAATCTAGATCAGACTCATACTGTTCTGAATCTTAAACAGATGAATAAGTTTGCTTTAATATTTCTATTGTAAACTGATGATCAAATGTAATAAAAGTGTATTAGTGACTGATTTAATGATGAAGTGGTTTCTGAATCTGATGTGAACTGATGACAGTATGAATAATGATGAATGTGATTGAGATCAGCAGAATGAAACACAGAATGAATACATCTCCTGATCGTCTGCTTTATTTTTCTGTCTGCGCTGATTTAATCATATTCATTACTTACTACAAAACAGAAGTCAGAAGAACACAGACTGCAGGAAAGCAGGTTGATGAATGATGGTTTGCATCAGTCACTGAACCACTGAGGAGACTGAAGGGCTGGCTTTAGTTCACCACTGACTATATTAAAATAATGTCATTAAAACCTCAGTATATAAGTCTGCAATAGTGCACTGTTCTCTTTCGGTCGACTCCCTCGACATCTCACTATAGGAAACGCCTCTTGTGTGGTCATCTGTGATGCCCTATACAATCACACCCACAGTCCTGCGCTCTCGGAAGCCCCACCTCTTCCTATATAAACAGCAGCGCTGGCTCAGTATGGCATCCTACATCTCTTCACTCGTGTCATCTAAGCTATGAGCCCTTGTTTTCATTTGCACTCAGTGTTACTTTGGCAAGACTAAACTGTCCGGAAAACAAGTTACCACTTGTTGTAGGACGTCAGGCTATAAGAACATTAAGTGTATTGAAACGCTTTACCAAGCACATAAAGTAGACAAAATCAGCTTACCAGTTGAGTTATGGCTTCTTCCACGAAGTCAAACAGGTCTAGAGCACCTTCCCGACCTTGTCCTGGTGGATGCGGATTCACTATCGCAGCTAAAGATCTGCATGTAGTATGTCCGGCGTATCTAAGCCTGGAGCATGCCCAAGCAGCATTACAAGCACCGATCTCTTGTAATCAATGCAGCAAACTGTCTCCTGGGGTGCTGCGCAGGAGAGCGGTGTTTGTGCAGGATGTGTGCAGCGATCCCGTACAAGGGAGAGACGCAACAGCATCCTCACAGGAAATGGAATCTCCCATGCCGACGACAAGTTGGGCGGACCAGCTTATTCCTTCAGATGAGCTGGGAGAACCCGTTCGCTTTCGAGATGGAAATCGAGTCATTCCCTAAGATCCTACCGGAAGATGATTCAGTTTCCATCACAGCATCGGGGGATATGTCAGATGATGATGAGGAGGACGAAGAGTCCCCTGGTTACCAGCTAGGGGTAGAAGTACAGCAGATAGTACAGGAGGTAGACTGGGCATTGATTGGCCGTCTGCTCTTCCTGCCGCAAAACGCTCGAGGCTAGATGGGAAGTTCCTTGTTCCTACAACCTCAACAGTTCATCAAGCACTTCCACCTTTCCAGGATTGTATGGATGATCTGACGAAATATTGGGAAAGACCACTGTTATCTAGAGTTCCAGTATATGGGTTTTCCTCGCTGGATATGGCAGGCATGCAGGAGAGGGGCTGGTCTCACATGCCGTCAATGGAGGCATCACTGGTGGGCCATCTAAATCCCCGATCGGCAGTAGGGCTATCTACGATCGCACCTAAGCTGCCTCAAAGATCTTATCGTTTTTCTGCTTCGATTTTTGAGAAGATTTATAAATCTTCAACTCAGACGGGGCGCGCTACTAACGCAATCACTCTTCTGTTGGCTTACATCACCGAACTGGAGGAAGAGATGACAAGGGCCTTGTCGCAAGGAAATGACGTCATTGAGCTGTGGACTGAGATTTGCACGGTAACGGATCTCACATTGCACTCATCAAGATGCCTGGCTCAGTCATATGAGCACACAGTGAGGGCGCTGTGAGGTTACACTTTTAGCTCACTGTTACCTCACATTGTGACCTCATCACGAGTATCCTGGGAGATCATGGTGACATCATTGTGAGATCAAATTGTTGACTGGGCAATTACGTTACCTAATGATTTTAATATTTAATTGCTATTTAATTTACTAGATGACTTAACTGTCACATATAGATAACTCACCTTATACAAGATGTAGAAGTACTATACATAATGAAATACATTACATATATATGAATACATTTTCTCACTATATATCTTCATATTTAGCTTTAAAGACTAATTAGTCGGGTTGCACAAAATGCATCAGAAAACCAGAATATAAATAACTGCTTCAGAATCTGTATGTTACGGGAAGCAGACCAGACACAGAGGAGGATGGAGTATACACAGAAGTTTATTAAGATGAGCAGACGGGTAAGTATTGCAGGATGGATGAGATGTAGTTAATGGTTTTGAGGACTGATAAAGGATATCGTTGTTGATGGTTGTATTGCCAGGAACTCGTGGAGGATTGGATGTACACACACCTCGGCTTTTGACAGACGGCTGGCTGGGATGATCCGGGAGAGGAGGTAAGTATCCAGACATTGGGTGAGAGTCCACTTCATGAAGTCGAGATCGGACAGTGACTGATGTGAGGTGTGTGCTTAAGTAGTGTCGATCTGATGAGTGTTGATGGGGTGCAGGTGGTTTGGATTAAAACTCAGGTGACTGTGATCACTGTGTGTGACTGGTGGAGGAGCCTGGTTGATCCGTGACACTGTACTTTTCTTACACTAGTTTTAATCATATTCATAAACAAACAACATCATGTGTTATATTTCTTTCACTTCAGAAAATACTTCTACAAGAATTGTTGGCGCGGGACGCCTCTTCATTCTGTGGGTTAGTACTGTAAAACCTAACAGTGAAATTCGCTAAATGAAATGAGTTAATTTAACTCAAAAATTTTAAAAAGTTAATTCAACTCAATATATATTTGTGATGTGAACTCAAAAGCTAATTAGGCTAAGCAGAACTCAATCTAAATAAGTTACTATAAATTATTTTAATCTGTTATTACCATACAGTCTATGATTATTACATCTAAATGGCAGACCACAAAATATTTAAAAGAAATGAGCTTAATTCATTATATCTAACATTGTTTTTCGAGAAGTCACGTTTGTACAACATAGGGCTATAGGTTATTATGCTTTATATCTACTAAACTAAAAGATATAATACCTTTCATAACTAATTAAATAACTAAGCCATAATATAATAAATACATAAATTAAGCATAGATGAATCCTTTTAAAGTAATTAATTTTACTCGAGACAAAATATTATCCGGTTTTTACAGTCGATGTCCGGGTGTTTTTCAAAAACCGCGCTTTTTTCCGTCAGTCACGTTGTCACGGGATGGTCGAGAGATGAGGCGAGGACTCAAGTGCAGGAGAAAGTGGGTCTTTTAATAATAAAGAGAACAAAAACCACCCGAAGGGGAAAACAGGCAGGCAGGCAGAGACCACAGCACATGTAAACGAACCCACACACGACATGAAACATCTGACATAAAACAACGACACAGCACAGGACTGCAGACACCAGGAGACTATATGGGGAGCCAAGCGAGGAGGACACAGGTGAAGGAACTGAAACAATAATGAGATAACAAGGAGGCGGGGTCAGACAATAGACAGGAGAGCACATGGCACAAACAACAAACAATAAGCCATGTGCTGACACACACAGTGACATCTGGTGGCCAACCGGGCACACCAGCAGGGCCGTGACACAACCCCCTTTAAGGAGCGGATTCCAGACGCTCCACACACTAAAACAGAAACCAAAAATGTCTGGGAGGGAGGAGGGCCGGAGGCGGATCAGGGGAGAGATGGTGGGCCAGGCCCATGTGGCGGCAGAGGGGACCTGGGCACTGAGGCAGCGCCCGGCGGGATGGGGACCCAGGGCAGAACCAGCGGCCACCACAGCAGTGTGTGTGGAGCTGCCACCCTGAAACAGGCAGTGGCTGGCTCCGCTGCTCGGGGCCTTGTGAGCGGGCGCCGCCGCCTCGGGAGGATCGTGAGAGGCCACCGCCGCTGGGAGCTCTGTGGCGGGCACCGCCTCGAGAGGAACGTGAGAGGCCACCGCCGCTCGGGAACCTCGTGAGCGGGCACCGCCGCCTCGGAAAGGCCTGAGATGAGCCCGCCCCTGGAGAAAAGCTCAGCGGACACCACCGCCGGGAGCTCTGTGAGCGGGAACCACCGCCTCGGGAACCTCGTGGCGGGCACCGCCGCTTCAGGACGATCGTGAGCGGACAAAGCCGCCTCGGGAACCTTGTGTGCGGACACCGCCGCTTCGGGACGATCGTGAGCGGCCACCGCCGCCTGAACCTTGTGTGCGGACACCGCCGCCGGGGATCCTGTGAGGATCGTGAGCAGCCACCGCCGCTTGAGGATCCTGTGAGGATCGTGAGCAGCCACCGCCGCCTCGGGAACCTTGTGCGGACACCGCCGCCGGGATGATCGCGAACGGCCACCGCCGCCTCGGGAACCTTGTGTGCGGACACCGCCGCCTGAACCTTGTGCGGACACCGCCGCCTGGAACCCTGTGAGCGGGCGCCGCCGCCTCGGGAGGATCGTGAGAGGCCACCGCCGGGAGCTCTGTGGCGGGCACCGCCTCGAGAGGAACGTGAGAGGCCACCGCCGCCGGGAACCTCGTGAGCGGGCACCGCCGCCTCGGAAAGGCCTGAGATGAGCCCCGCCCCCTCGGAGAAAAGCTCAGCGGACACCACCGCTTCGGGAGCTCTGTGAGCGGGAACCACCGCCTCGGGAACCTCGTGAGCGGGCACCGCCGCTTCAGGACAATCGTGAGCGGACAAAGCCGCCTCGGGAACCTTGTGTGCGGACACCGCCGCCGACGATCGTGGAACGGCTACCGCCGCCTTGGGAACCTTGTGTGCGGACACCGCCTCAGGAACCCTGTGTGCGGACACCGCTGCCTCGGGAACCCTGTGTGCGGACACCGCCTGAACCTTGTGTGCGGACACCGCCGCCTCGGGAACCCTGTGTGCGGACACCGCCTCGGGAACCTTGTGTGCGGACACCGCCGCCTCGGGAACCCTGTGTGCGGACACCGCCGCCTCGGGAACCCTGTGTGCGGACACCGCCGCCTCGGGAACCCTGTGTGCGGACACCGCCGCCTCGGGAACCTTGTGTGCGGACACCGCCGCCGACGATCGTGAACGGCCACCGCCGCCTCGGGGCGATCGTGGAACGGCTACCGCCGCCTCGGGAACCTTGTGTGCGGACACCGCCGCCGGGGATCCTGTGAGGATCGTGAGCAGCCACCGCCGCCGGGAACCTTGTGCGGACACCGCCGCTGGGATCCTGTGAGGATCGTGAGCAGCCACCGCCGCTTCGGGGATCCTGTGAGGATCGTGAGCAGCCACCGCCGCCTCGGGAACCTTGTGTGCGGACACCGCCGCTTCGGGGATCCTGTGAGGATCGTGAGCAGCCACCGCCACGGGGATCCTGTGAGGATCGTGAGCAGCCACCGCCGCCTCGGGAACCTTGTGTGCGGACACCGCCGCTTCGGGACGATCGTGAACGGCCACCGCCGCCTCGGGAACCTTGTGTGCGGACACCGCCGCCTCGGGAACCCTGTGTGCGGACACCGCCGCCTCGGGAACCCTGTGTGCGGACACCGCCGCCTCGGGAACCCTGTGTGCGGACACCGCCGCCTCGGGAACCTTGTGTGCGGACACCGCCGCTTCGGGACGATCGTGAACGGCTACCGCCGCCTCGGGAACCTTGTGTGCGGACACCGCCGCATCGGGAACCTTGTGTGCGGACACCGCCGCTTCGGGACGATAGTGAACGGCTACCGCCGTTTCGGAACGATCGTGAACGGCCACCGCCGCCTCGGGAACCTTGTGTGCGGACACCGCCGCCTCGGGAACCCTGTGTGCGGACACCGCCGCTTTGGGACGATAGTGAACGGCTACCGCCGTTTCGGAACGATCGTGAACGGCTACCGCCGCCTCGGGAACCTTGTGTGCGGACACCGCCGCTTCGGGACGATAGTGAACGGCTACCGCCGCCTCGGGAACCCTGTGTGCGGACACCGCCGCCTGGAACCCTGTGTGCGGACACCGCCGCTGAACCCTGTGTGCGGACACCGCCGCTTTGGGACGATAGTGAACGGCTACCGCCGCTGAACGATCGTGGAACGGCTACCGCCGCCTCGGGGAACCGTGTGCGGACACCGCCGCCGGGACGATCGTGAGCGGCTACCGCCGCTGACGATAGTGAACGGCTACCGCCGCTGAACCCTGTGTGCGGACACCGCCGCCGGGAACCTTGTGTGCGGACACCGCCGCCTGGAACCTTGTGCGGACACCGCCGCTGACGATAGTGAACGGCTACCGCCGTTTGAACGATCGTGGAACGGCTACCGCCGCCGGGAACCTTGTGCGGACACCGCCGCCGGGGCGATCGTGGAACGGCTACCGCCGCTTGGGCGATCGTGAACGGCTACCGCCGCTGGGCGATCGTGAACGGCTACCGCCGCCTGAACCTGTGTGCGGACACCGCCGCTGACGATCGTGAACGGCTACCGCCGCTTGGGCGATCGTGAACGGCCACCGCCGCCTGAACCTTGTGAGCGGACACCGCCGCCTCGGGAGGAACGTGTGCGGACACCGCCGCCTCGGGGCGCGAGCCGACCACGCTGCTCGCATTGACATCAGTGGGGTTCCTGCACGCCCGTATCAGCCGGGGCGCTCTGGGAGCGGGCTGGAGGTACTGGGTGCGGCAGGCGAGGCCTCTGACGCCTTTGATTGTCGCTGGGGCGCTGCAGCTTCGCCGGCCGCCACTG
Source organism: Onychostoma macrolepis (assembly GCF_012432095.1). Lineage (NCBI taxonomy): Eukaryota > Metazoa > Chordata > Actinopteri > Cypriniformes > Cyprinidae > Onychostoma > Onychostoma macrolepis. The sequence continues at coordinate 31,321,553 of NC_081175.1, forward strand.
GGCGCTGCGGCTTCTGCAGCTTTGTCAGCCACCACTGGAGGCGCTGCAGCCGGCGAGCACTGCCTGAGGCCCTCCAGCCACCCTAGCTGGGGAACGTGCCAGGAACTCCACAAATTCCCCAAGCGTCAGGTGGTCCAGCCCCTCATCCTCCACCATTTGAGGGGCTCCTCAAGGGCACTATTGAAAAGGTCCTTGAGGGCCGCATCGTGTACCCCAAACCCTCTGCTGCACCACAGAACCTCAGGGCAAATTTCCTCACGTCAGTATCCTGCTGACGGAGGGAGCTCAGGGCCTGGAACTGGAGGATGCGTTGGTAGAGGGGGCTGCTGACGTTAGCGGCTGGTGGATGGTGTGAGCCCATTCTCCGCTGAGTCCTCATTTTGGCTGTGTCGTTCTGTCACGGGATGGTCGAGAGATGAGGCGAGGACTCAAGTGCAGGAGAAAGTGGGTCTTTTAATAATAAAAAGAGAACAAAAACCACCCCGAAGGGGAAAAACAGGCAGGCAGGCAGAGACCACAGCACATGTAAACGAACCCACACACGACATGAAACATCTGACATAAAACAACGACACAGCACAGGACTGCAGACACCAGGAGACTATATGGGGAGCCAAACGAGGAGGACACAGGTGAAGGAACTGAAACAATAATGAGATAACAAGGAGGGCGGGGTCAGACAATAGACAGGAGAGCACATGGCACAAACAACAAACAATAAGCCATGTGCTGACACACACAGTGACATCTGGTGGCCAACCGGGGCACACCAGCAGGGCCGTGACACACGTCCGCTCATCCCCGCTGCAGCTCACTCAGTCACGGGACCACAGCCGGACGGCTCGCGACGCGCTCACGGAAAATAACAGGTAAGCATTCAAACTTCTTTATTCCTGTTTAAAGCACTTTTGAACCGTTTTGTGTTTTGTAAACTTTATCTGAAGATTAACCAGCTCAGTTATCATGTGTGTAAGGCTAGCTAGCAAAAAACCAAGAAGCTAACGCGCCATTACAGCAAAGTTATCAACGGCAAGCGTTAAATATGCTGTGTTATACACAACAGTTTGTCAGTGGTGGTAAATTAAGAGAGATTTTTTTTGTGGTTTCTCACAGCCGGACAGAAACCCGCAAATTATATTTTTAAACCAGAGAGATGGCCGACAGATCTTCCTCATCTCTAACCGTCGCTCGCGCCACAGATCTGAAAGCGGGGTTAAGTTGGTTTTGTTTTCGATATTCGTGACACATTCGGCGATAAACGCCAATAACTTCAAAACGATTTGCCCTAAAAAAGTCTAAACGGTGTGACCGCCAAAAGGGCAAAGCTGATCATGTTTCACAGCCTTCTTTTACAGTATGTTCGCTCTGTATAATAAGCACTGTCCCGCACAAGCCGCGCAATGTGCATTAAGCCGGGAGAGCTCGCTATCAGCGGAGCTTTCAATAAGGGACCGTGGGGAAAGTGCAAGTTTTCTTCGTTTTTTGCTATAGCTCAGTGGGCGTTGTTTTTGTAATAGCTTCGTAGTTAAAGGGCCTATAGACATGAGACCAGTTCCATTCAATAGAGGGGGACAGTGGACATTTTTCACAACCTTCCGTTTTACCCCTAGTGGCTGATTAAGGAATTGCATGTCCAAAATTAACATTCTTTTTTTAATAACTTTCGTCAGCAGGAAGATAGAGACATGAGACCTGTGTCAATCAATAGAGGGGGACAGTGGACATTTTTCACAACCTTCCGTTTTACCCCTAGTGGTAGAAAAGGGATTTGCATGTCCAAAATTAACATTCTTTTTGTAATTACTTTTTACATCAGGGAGACAGAGACATGAGAATAGTGTCAATCAATAGAGGGGGACAGTGGACATCTTTCACAACCTTCCATTTTACCCCTAGTGGCTGATTACGGAATTGCATGTCCAAAATTAACATTCTTTTTGTAATAACTTTCGTCAGCATTAAGATAGAGACATGAGAACAGTGTCAATCCATAGAGGGGGACAGTGGACATCTTTCACAACCTTTCATTTTACCCCTACTGGTAGAAAAGGGAATTGTATGTCCAAAATTAACATTCTTTTTGTAATTACTTTACTCAGCAGGAAGATAGAGACATGAGAACAGTGTCAATCAATAGAGGGGGACAGTGGACATCTTTCACAACCTTCCATTTTACCCCTAGTGGCTGATTAGAGAATTGCATTTCAAAATTAACATTCTTTTTTCAATAACTTTCGTCAGCAGGAAGATAGAGACATGACAATAGTGTCAATCAATAGAGGGGGACAGTGGACATTTTTCACAACCTTCCATTTTACCCCTAGTGGCTGATTAGAGAATTGCATTTCAAAATTAACATTCTTTTTGTAATAACTTGGTCAGCAGGAAGATAGAGAAATGAGAATAGTGTCAATCAATAGAGGGGGACAGCAAAAGACATGCAATAAACTGCCATTATACTACAGGGCTGTTACATCTTGAATCTGACTTGTTGATGAACATTGTAAGGTGTGCAAGTTATCATCTTTACTGCATTACATATCCATAAGACTACGCCAAATGATTTCAGTATTTCAGGTCCTTAGGCTACATAAATCAAGTCAGCTATAAATTTTGTTACATTAAATGGAATGAGATGATGCAACATTACAAATCAAAATGACAACATGCAAGAGATTTTCTTTTGTTAAATTTAAACTGACATTTTGTTTTCCAGTTGTAAAGGTTAAAAAAAGCTTAAAATGACAAACAGTATTGTTTGGTTGGATTTGAGTCCGACTTGGCCAATTTTTTACTCTGACTTGAGTGGTGAAATACTCTGATTCGACTCCGCTTGTCTACCTAGTCATCATCAATATTGTCACCAGATATGTACAATACCACTGGGATCTACTGAACAAAAAATGAAAATACTATTTTGAAATAAGGTCTTATGTGTAAGTCGATTTTAACACACACCGGTATTATGGGGATATTCATAGGTATACATTCCAAGCTGTATATTATGCCCCACTACATTACATTAACCCTACCTTTCTACCCAAATATACAATTTTCAGAAAATATAAATCTGTATGATTAATATGCTTGTTTCCTAATAGGGACAAAAAAAAAAAAAAAAAAGTAAAAATTTTAATATCTGTGGGAACATTTCGACCCCATAACTAGGGGAATACCAGTATAACACATTACACACACTGTAACTGGACAAACAAGATGAGAGACGTGCAGATCCATTTGCAAGCTTTATTAGAGGGAGATGTGGTCAAAAACACAGACCGGGTCTAAACATAAGCAAACAGGTATAGCATATGCGAGACACAAGAATAATCCAAACCAAGCATGAGTCAGTAGACAGTGAATGTTATTCTGAGGGCTTGACAAGAGGGGTAATCCAAGAAAACAAGCAATAATCCAGGCGAGGAACGGCAAATCAATTGTTAATTCAAAACAGGCACAGGAATTTATACACAGGCAGGAATCAGGAAACGGGCAATAAGAAGACTAGACTAAATTAAGAACTGAGACTAGGAACTAAGACAGGGAAAACTAGAAAGGGCTTTGTAAAACAGGGAAAACTAGAAAGGACTCCGTAAAACAGCTATCACTTGGTGAACTATAAACGCAGAACAATACTGGAGATTAAACAGAAACACAGAATGGCTCAGTAAGGCAGCTAACACTAGGAGAGCGCTATACGCAGAACAATACTCGGCAGTTTGAAAGAGGAAGTCCAATGATTATAAAGCATGTCTGATTGATTGTAGTGTGTGTGTGTGTGTGTGTAATTGGTGCGTGGTGTGATTATTGAAATGGCTGCTGGGAAATGTAGTCCAGGGTATAGTGTGTAGTGTGAGAGTCTGTGTCTGGGATTATAACCTCTGGTGGTAAATTCATGACACACACACACAATTATTTTAATAACAATAATAATAACATTATATAATAATAATAATAATCACTTTTCCCTCCAAATCATGTCCTGCCACACTTTAACCTTGTTGAACTACAGAATTTTTTTCTGGTAAAGATTCAAGGCCCTTACTGCTTGTAAGCAAATTTACCAAAGAATATGGCAGCACATCCCAGTACACACTTATTAAAATCTGTTCATGCATTTGCTGTTAAGCTGCTTTGAAATAATATTTATTGTGAAAAGAGCTATAAAAATAAATGGGAATTAATCCACACAGAGCTGGGAGTAATGAAGTTTCTATTTAGAACCTATGCATCCCGGGAACACTTTTATGCTGAAATGGTTCTTTTATTACCGGACCTTTTTTCCTCAAATCCTTAACTGTCAAATAACATCATTACTGCTTTTATGGCGATAGCAATCCAACTACACAGAGTCTGAACACATTCCCTGCAGGTAAATGATTTTATTCATAATTTTAAATACAGGTTTAACTTTGAAATTGTAAATGTTTTCTAAACAAATGTGTTCTGTCCTATTTTTAGGTTTTTGATTACATTTTGTTCACAGTGTGAGCAGCTCTGACAAGCTGAGTATACTTCGCTCCTCTTCTCCATTAAGTAGCTAATTAATATTGTAAGCCCTTGAACACAAGATTTGGTGAGATTGTATTAATTATGTTTTATTAATTCTCAAACAGTACAATATGAAGTACGATTCTTAACATCGTAGGTGATAGTTTAGTGACATATTGACCAATTGTAAATGCAAGAATATTCAATTCTCACATATGTTTAGACAATACTTCAAGATGCGACAGATAGTTCATAATAAAACAGACTGGGTGGATGTGAAATGGACAACAGGTGTCTTGACCCACAACATACAGAAAGATGGATACAGCTGTGGCATTTATGTCATGCAGGTAACTACAATTTAATGTAGCCTTGAACAACACTCATTTTGCATAACCTCAATAGTGTAATATATAAATTTCCTATTCTGCTATGTCTAATTCATTTTGCAAGTTTATTTTATTACATTCATGTAACCAACAGATGGCTAAGGAGACAGTGGAGGCTTTTCCAATGATACCATCCTGTCAGAACTGCGTAAGGAGATGGCTGTAACAATCCTAGAATCATCAGGTATGTATTGTATGCACACAATCAATAATACTCAAGCACTGATCTTTTACTGTGGGTGTTCTTTTACTACATATATGGGCGTAAAATGCCAAGCCTCCTTCAAATTGATCAATAGAGATTTGAATGTGTGTATAGTTTAATTTTCATTATTATGAAGGCTTTAGAATGGTACTAAGAAGACACTGTTTATTTATTCTTCTTATTATGGGTCAAAGCACTAGAACCATGTCATATTTGCAGAGATCCTTTGTCAAGACATCAGACACCAAAGCCATAAACGTTTTCTCAAAGTTGATGAAAAGGATCTAAATTAACCCCATTGCTCAGGCACCCAATCAGACACTTTTCAGAACTGTAGTAGATATATTTGGTTTTTCAGTTTATACCTCTGTAATCATAATGGCTTGAATCAAAATTATTTTCAAATGAATACTTCATTCAAGGTCAAAAAACATTTTTCAAATTTCTATTTTTTATTTACCTCTGGAAATTCTGTTTCACAAACCTACACTATAGGGACAAAAATATTTGGGATACCATTTTCTAATTAATAGGTTTTACTACTTCTGAAATTTCCACATGTACAAATGTTACTGATAAAGCATATAATGATATTCCACATAGGTATTACAGCAATAGATTGTTCCCTTTTCTATTCTAACATGACAATGCCTCTGTATATAAGGCAAGGTTCCAAAAGAAATTATTGATTCAGTCAGAAAGCCACATCATAAATCCAGCTGAACACCTCTGGTTTGACTCTAAACGCAGACATTGAAACAGACTCATCACTAAACACCAATGACTTGTACATACACTATATGGACAAAAAGTATTGGGACACCACTTATTTAGAACAGAAATTTTGGCAACAAAGATGAAAACGAAATCTATGTATTTAAAAATTGTATTTCCATCTCTGTTGCTGAAGTTTTAAAATTGTCTAAAATGACTGTACCCATATGTACAAGTCATTGTTGTTTATTGATGATTTTTTGGCTCACGGTTTGCATTTAAAGTCACTCCAGAGGTGTTCAGCTGGGATTGGGATGTGGCTTTCTGCAGACTATTCAAGTTGTTCTGCACTGACTGAATCAATCATTTCTTTTTGAGAAATGATTCATGTTAGAATAGAAAAGGGTCCTGTCCAAACTATTTCTATAAAATTAAAAAAAAAAAAAAACTAAATTCTCTACATTAAAATTATATGCTTTACCATTCACATTTGTACTCATGGAAATGACTGAAATAGTAAATCATGTTCATTAGAAGAGTGTGTCCCAATACTTTTGTCGAAATAGTGTATCAAGTTCTTCTGAAGACCATTTAAAATACACACATTTCTTTTGATTGTTTAACATGAAATTAGAAAAGATGAACATTTTTTTAGATTTCTTTTTCCTCCATGTTGTCCACTAAAGTGACACAACAATGTCTATGCAACAATCAGGAAGTGTGAATGGAAGATTAACTTAGGTCATGCACGTAAATGCATTTGTAGGATGGTACTTCTTCAAAAAATGTATTCTTATTTTATATAATTGTTTTGCTAATACAGTCCAGAACGCTTGTAGTTCATGAAATATTAGCTTCTTTTTGATAATAGAGTTTAACGTAAATGTTAATATATTAAGAAGAGCATTTATACATACATAATCATATCATTTCATGTCACTGTAATTATCAAAATGATTTGGTAACACTTTACAAAAGGGAACACTTATTCACTATTAACTAAGACTTTTCCCTCAATAAATTTCTAATTTTCTGCTTATTAATAGTTAGTGCGGTAGTTGTTAAGTTTAGGTATTGGGTAGAATAAGGTCATGTAGAATAAGTCATTAATATGTGCTTAATTACTACTAATAAATGGCTAATATTGTAGTAATATGCATTCTTATAAGCAACTAGTTAATAGACCTTGAAATATAGTGTTACCAATTATTTTAATTAATTACATTTATTTAATTTGCATGAGTGAATAGTTTTTTGTGGTTTGGTTACTACTTATTACTCATAAAGTGTTTTCACTTCAAACATGGTGATGGTAGGTCTTAAGATCTCAAACCTTTAAAGAACATTATATTTAGTAGTTTCACACTGAAGCTAGGTTGTAGAAAAATGTGCACATAGGGGGAGATTCAGAAGGTATTTATTCCACATGAGTCATGACACAGAAAAAAACGTATTCACAGATAGAAAACATGAGGTTGAAACATTAACTGACAAAGTCAAACTGAAAGCACAAGAACGTAACTAGACAGAACAAATGAAATAATTAGCAACACCACAGGTGAACTAATGTAATCAAAATGTGAGAGAAAATATAGGTCAAATGACAAAGCATGACAGACAAGTCCAAACTAACAAAATTATGATAAGTAGAGTTAAGTGTTCATTATGCTTATAAAAACATAAAGCATAGACATAAACCATACATTGTTGACACAATTACAGGAGTATTTTGTAAATATACAAAGTATATGCTGCGTGCATGTGGATGGGATAAATGCACAACTCCACAAATTCCAAGTATGGGTTATTATTATACTTCACCATCATGTCGCTTTACTTCACTTCACTGCATATAACACAATCCTTGTCAACAATGTATGGTTTTATGTCTGTGCAATTACAAATAAAGGTACATTGAAAAAAAATATATATATATGTATTTTAATATATCTATTTAATGTAGGTATATATGCATACATTTATTTAATGTATTAATAATGTAAAGACTACAATATATAAAAGTACTACTTAACCATAAACTAACTTAGATCATGCTGTATGTCAAGATGTATCATTTAAAAAATATATATATATTAACTATAAGTAATTTTTATAGTTCTCCATGACCTAATGTATAGAGAAATGTGTATTTATAAAAGTTGTTAAAGTATAAAAATCATTGTCTTTGTCTTTACATATCACCTAATTGAACTATTTTGATTGCTGCACTATTTGTATATAGACTTTTAATATATTAACAGTTAAGATACTAACATATATAAATCATAAATTAAGTGTTAAGAATCATTTTGTTACTGTATAGTCTTATTAAAAATTGTAACACAATTTTTATTCCCTCAGGTACTGGGTACAAAATGTAAGACATAAAGTAGCTTATTGTTGATATTATTTTGATCATGATATGACAATCTTTCTATTCTTGTCATTAAAGGCCATTTCAGTTTGATTAAAAGATGCATTCATGCGGACACAATTGCAAACTTAATGGATCATATTGAAGCAGAATTACAGCAATTTATTTATTTATTTTTAGCACTCCCTTTTTGCAGAACTGTGGTGTTTTTGATGTATGTTTTGTTAAGCCTGGATTTTGCATTCCACACATATAGGTCAACTTGCCATCCCGCATGGCCATTTAATTAACTAGTATCTTCCTGATGCTTAAAATTCTAAATTGTTTTAATAACTATTGTGTCATGACAGAATAACGAATGAAAGGTCTATAAGAACTTTAAAAAAAAAAACGAAATTGTCTAAGATCAAAGATTTATTTGGCACCTGATTGTCTGTGCACATTTATGTATTAATTATGATCTTCCTGCTAGTAAATCTATCAATCTACCTCTCTTACTCTAACCATACGCTCATCTATACAGTGGTGAAAAAAATATTAGAACACTATAATTTTCAGAAGCTTTAAATTGTTTAAAGTCAGTTATCTATATCTTTATCTGTAGCTGTCAGTAGAAAATTTCAGCGTACATTTCCACACTTTCATTTAGCAATTACTTTTAATAATGCAGTCAGAATTTTGTGCTCCACACAGTGATCTGATCTCATCATCATCCAGTCTGTCTGAAATGACATGAAGAAACTGAACAAACTGAGACAGAATAAATCCAGAAGAACTGTAGCAACTCCAAGACGCTTCAAGAAAGCTACCTGCAAAGCTACTGAGAAACTATGCGCAAGTGAACCGAGGTCAAAAGCTGAGTTAAACACAAAGTATGGTCACACCAAATGTTGATTTACTTCAGTTAACAGAAGTTAATTGATAAATAAATTATATTTATGACAATTTTTGACATCATCTTCATTTTACTGTGTTTTTACACAAGTTCTATTGTACTGGACTGTATAGAACTGTTTCTAATTAGTTTACAGTACTAACAGGAAAATTCTGCATTACATAAATTTCGTCATTGTAAGGATGTAAATAAGGTATGATTTGTAAATGCAACTACCTTGTGCAACAGTAAGGATTAAATGTGAGGTTGTGTAAGTTGACCACTGTTCACCATTAAGTGAAAGTGAAAAAGTGAAAAAAAAGTGAAAAAAAGTGAAAAAGTGAAGTGACATACGGCCAAGTATGGTGACCCATACTCAGAATTTGTGCTCTGCATTTAACCCATCCAACGTGCACACACACACAGCAGTGAACTCACACACACCGTGAACACACACCCGGAGCAGTGGGCAGCCATTTATGCTGCGGCGCCCGGGGAGCAGTTGGGGGTTCGGTGCCTTGCTCAAGGGCACCTCAGTCGTGGTATTGAGGTGGAGAGAGCGCTGAACATTCACTCCCCCCACCTACAATCCCTGCCGGCCTGAGACTCGAACTCGCAACCTTTGGATTGTGAGTCCAACTCTCTAACCATTAGGCCACGACTTCCCCAACTGACACTGACACTATTAACTGACACTGCTGACACTATTAACTGACACTGCTTTCATATCTCCCTGGTGGAAAATGCCATTACTAAATTAAAGTACAAATTGCTTCAAGCTGCAATGACGAGCCCAAGTCACCAGTGCAACCGCCATCCTCCAGTGTCATTGGGAACATGCATTAATATTAACCATGTGACAGTCTGGTTTTAAGGGTTACAACAATTAAATGGTTAAACAACACGCACACAGACAACAAAATATAAACCTTTGATAATGCTTTACAATAAGGTTTAAAGGTACACTCCCCTTATTTTTAGAAATAGGCTCATGCTCCAACTCCCCCAGAGTTAATAAGTTGAGTTTTACCGCAGTGATATCACTGCGCCTGCTGCGCTTATGTTACGGCTGCACAGTTCCTTGATTATTACGCCGGAATGAGAGTATAGTTCCTAATCATATCGGCCTATAAAATCACAAAATGGAAGGTTGTGAAAAATGTCCACTGTCCCCCTCTCTTGATTGCCACTGGTCTCATGTCTCTGTCTTCCTGCTGACAAAAGTTATTACAAAAAGAAGGTAAAATTTTGGACATGCAATTCCGTAATCAGCCACTAGGGGTAAAATGGAAGGTTATGAAAAATGTCCACTGTCCCCCTCTATTGATTGATACTGGTCTCATGTCACTATCTTTCTGCTGACTAAAGTTATTAAAAAAAGAATGTTAATTTTTGGACATGCAATTCCCTTTTCTACCAGTAGGGGTAACACGGAAGGTTGTGAAAAATGTCCACTGTCCCCCTCTGTTGATTGACACTTTTCTCATGTCTCTATCTTCCTGCTGATGAAAGTTATTGCAAAAAGAACGTTAATTTTGGACATGCAATTCCTTAATCAGCCACTAGGGGTAAAATGGAAGGTTGTGAAAAATGTCCACTGTCCCCCTCTATTGATTGATACAGGTCTCATGTCTCTATCTTCCTGCTGACGAAAGTTATTGCAAAAGAATGTTAATTTTGGACATGCTATTCCTTTTCTACCAGTAGGGGTAAAATGGAAGGTTGTGAAAAATGTCCACTGTCCCCTCTATTGATTGATACAGGTCTCATGTCTCTGTCTTCCTGCTGACGAAAGTTATTGCAAAAGAATGTTAATTTTGGACATGCTATTCCTTTTCTACCAGTAGGGGTAAAATGGAAGGTTGTGAAAAATGTCCACTGTCGCCTCTATTGATTGACACAGGTCTCATGTCTCTATCTTCCTGCTGACGAAAGTTATTGCAAAAGAATGTTAATTTTGGACATGCTATTCCTATTCTACCAGTAGGGGTAAAATGGAAGGTTGTGAAAAATGTCCACTGTCCCCTCTATTGATTGACACTGGTCTCATGTCTCTATCTTCCTGCTGACGAAAGTTATTACAAAAGAATGTTAATTTTGGACATGCAATTCCCTTTTCTACCACTAGGGTAAAACGGAAGGTTGTGAAAAATGTCCACTGTCCCCTCTATTGATTGACACTGTTCTCATGTCTCTATCTTCCTGCTGACTAAAGTTATTACAAAAGAATGTTAATTTTGGACATGCAATTCCGTAATCAGCCACTAGGGGTAAAATGGAAGGTTGTGAAAAATGTCCACTGTCCCCCTCTATTGATTGACACAGGTCTCATGTCTCTATATTTCTGCTGACGAAAGTTATTACAAAAATAATGTTAATTTTGGACATGCAATTCCCTAATCAGCCACTAGGGGTAAAATGGAAGGTTGTGAAAAATGTCTACTGTCCCCCTCTATTGATTGACACAGGTCTCATGTCTCTATCTTCCTGCTGACAAAAGTTATTACAAAAGAATGTTAATTTTGGACATGCAATTCCGTAATCAGCCACTAGGGTAAAATGGAAGGTTGTGAAAAATGTCCACTGTCCCCTCTATTGATTGACACAGGTCTCATGTCTCTATATTTCTGCTGACGAAAGTTATTACAAAAGAATGTTAATTTTGGACATGCAATTCCCTAATTAGCCACTAGGGGTAAAATGGAAGGTTGTGAAAAATGTCTACTGTCCCCCTCTATTGATTGACACAGGTCTCATGTCTCTATCTTCCTGCTGACAAAAGTTATTACAAAAGAATGTTAATTTTGGACATGCAATTCCTAATCAGCCACTAGGGGTAAAATGGAAGGTTGTGAAAAATGTCTACTGTCCCCTCTATTGATTGACACAGGTCTCATGTCTCTATCTTCCTGCTGACGAAAGTTATTGCAAAAAGAATGTTAATTTTGGACATGCAATTCCCTAATTAGCCACTAGGGTAAAATGGAAGGTTGTGAAAATGTCCACTGTCCCCTCTATTGATAGACACTGTTCTCATGTCTCTATCTTCTGCTGACGAAAGTTATTACAAAAGAATGTTAATTTTGGACATGCAATTCCTAATCAGCCACTAGGGTAAAATGGAAGGTTGTGAAAAATGTCTACTGTCCCCTCTATTGATTGACACAGGTCTCATGTCTCTATCTTCCTGCTGACGAAAGTTATTGCAAAAGAATGTTAATTTTGGACATGCAATTCTAATTAGCCACTAGGGTAAAATGGAAGGTTGTGAAAAATGTCTACTGTCCCCTCTATTGATTGACACAGGTCTCATGTCTCTATATTTCTGCTGACGAAAGTTATTACAAAAGAATGTTAATTTTGGACATGCAATTCCTAATCAGCCACTAGGGTAAAATGGAAGGTTGTGAAAATGTCCACTGTCCCCTCTATTGATTGACACAGGTCTCATGTCTCTATCTTCCTGCTGACGAAAGTTATTGCAAAAGAATGTTAATTTTGGACATGCAATTCCTAATTAGCCACTAGGGTAAAATGGAAGGTTGTGAAAATGTCCACTGTCCCCTCTATTGATAGACACTGTTCTCATGTCTCTATCTTCCTGCTGACAAAGTTATTGCAAAAGAATGTTAATTTTGGACATGCAATTCCGTAATCAGCCACTAGGGTAAAATGGAAGGTTGTGAAAATGTCCACTGTCCCCTCTATTGATTGACACTTCTCATGTCTCTATCTTCCTGCTGACGAAAGTTATTGCAAAAGAATGTTAATTTTGGACATGCAATTCCTAATTAGCCACTAGGGTAAAATGGAAGGTTGTGAAAATGTCCACTGTCCCCTCTATTGATTGACACTATTCTCATGTCTCTGTCTCCCTGATGTAAAAAGTAATTACAAAAAGAATGTTAATTTTGGACATGCAATTCCCTTTTCTACCAGTAGGGGTAAAATGGAAGGTTGTGAAAAATGTCCACTGTCGCCCTCTATTGATTGACACAGGTCTCATGTCGCTATCTTCCTGCTGACGAAAGTTATTGCAAAAAGAATGTTAATTTTGGACATGCTATTCCCTTTTCTACCAGTAGGGGTAAAATGGAAGGTTGTGAAAAATGTCCACTGTCGCCCTCTATTGAATGACACAGGTCTCATGTCTCTATCTTCCTGCTGACGAAAGTTATTACAAAAAGAATGGTAATTTTGGACATGCAATTCCCTTTTCTACCACTAGGGGTAAAACGGAAGGTTGTGAAAAATGTCCACTGTCCCCCTCTGTTGATTGACACTGTTCTCATGTCACTATCTTCCTGCTGACTAAAGTTATTACAAAAAGAAAGTTAATTTTGGACATGCAATTCCGTAATCAGCCACTAGGGGTAAAATGGAAGGTTATGAAAAATGTCCACTGTCCCCCTCTATTGATAGACACTGTTCTCATGTCTCTATATTTCTGCTGACGAAAGTTATTACAAAAAGAATGTTAATTTTGGACATGCAATTCCCTAATTAGCCACTAGGGGTAAAATGGAAGGTTGTGAAAAATGTCTACTGTCCCCCTCTATTGATTGACACAGGTCTCATGTCTCTATATTTCTGCTGACGAAAGTTATTACAAAAAGAATGTTAATTTTGGACATGCAATTCCTAATCAGCCACTAGGGGTAAAATGGAAGGTTGTGAAAAATGTCTACTGTCCCCCTCTATTGATTGACACAGGTCTCATGTCTCTATCTTCCTGCTGACGAAAGTTATTGCAAAAAGAATGTTAATTTTGGACATGCAATTCCCTAATTAGCCACTAGGGGTAAAATGGAAGGTTATGAAAAATGTCCACTGTCCCCCTCTATTGATAGACACTGTTCTCATGTCAATATTTTCCTGCTGACGAAAGTTATTGCAAAAAGGATGTTAATTTTGGACATGCAATTCCGTAATCAGCCACTAGGGGTAAAATGGAAGGTTGTGAAAAATGTCTACTGTCCCCCTCTATTGATTGACACAGGTCTCATGTCTCTATCTTCCTGCTGACGAAAGTTATTACAAAAAGAATGGTAATTTTGGACATGCTATTCCCTTTTCTACCAGTAGGGGTAAAATGGAAGGTTGTGAAAAATGTCCACTGTCCCCCTCTATTGATTGACACTGGTCTCATGTCTCTGTCTCCCTGATGTAAAAAGTTATTAAAAAAAGAATGTTAATTTTGGACATGCAATTCCTTAATCAGCCACTAGGGGTAAAACGGAAGGTTGTGAAAAATGTCCACTGTCCCCCTCTATTGAATGGAACTGGTCTCATGTCTATAGGCCCTTTAACTACGAAGCTATTACAAAAACAACGCCCACTGAGCTATAGCAAAAAACGAAGAAAACTTGCACTTTCCCCACGGTCCCTTTTATTGAAAGCTCCGCTGATAGCGAGCTCTCCCGGCTTAATGCACATTGCGCGGCTTGTGCGGGACAGTGCTTATTATACAGAGCGAACATACTGTAAAAGAAGGCTGTGAAACATGATCAGCTTTGCCCTTTTGGCGGTCACACCGTTTAGACTTTTTTAGGGCAAATCGTTTTGAAGTTATTGGCGTTTATCGCTGAATGTGTCACGAATATCGAAAACAAAACCAACTTAACCCCGCTGATCTGAAGCGAGGTAAAGCAAACACACATTCCCTGTATTACAACACGCTTAAACTTTTTGTTAATCGTTATTTATTATCCGCTTTGTCAGTTTCATCTAGAATATCCATGTGATGCTGATCAAGTTTACTAAATCCGTCGAAGCCCCGGTGAACAAAGGGGCTGAGGACCGTTTATAATGGCTGTTTTGTTAAATTTAGTTAACATGTTACACTGTTATTTGCTCCTCACTGTCTTATTTAATATTCATACTAACAAATTGTTGTCGTGCTTTTGAAATCAATCCTTTCAGAGCAAAGGCAGCGAGGGGTGGTGTGATGTCACTGGCAACAGGAAGGCTGCAAAACTAATATGAGCCTAAAATGAAGTAAGTAGAATTCACATTAAACAAATCTATGGGCTTTAGTGTTGTACAAGATGTAATTTGTCACGTTATAAACAGTTATTTAAATACATCGTTTTTCAGTTTTTATTTTTTGATGAATTGCTATTAATGCAGATGTAATGATGACCAGCAGCACAAATGTTAAGTCTTCAGAAGCAAACTATACTTTTTTGTGAATATTAGATTGAAATTTAAACCTAAACATTGATCAAATCATGAATACACAGCACAGATGAAAAATCACAAACCTCAACTAACAAGAATGACATTATGACATCTAAAAACCAGTCATGTTTGATATAATGTTATATAATTATATACTTCACTAATATAGATGGAAAAATTATCTTTTATATTTCTACTTTCACTGATCCTAAAGTTGCCAAGTTGTCAGGTAATTGCCATTGCTAAGTTTGTAGTGGTTGAAAGTTGTCTTATTATGATTCATAAAAATAAGCTGTCCATAAATGTTGCTTAATTGTGAGTTAAATTTCTGTAACTTTGTGTTTTGTCTTCAGGAACAATAATGACATCAGTCATTCAACCTAGGATCCTGGCAGATCTACTACTATCTGAAAAGAAGACTTTTTTTTTTTTTTAGGACACAGGATAACTTTATATTTACTTGGCAACATTTTAACCTTTTAGCTGAGATCTGCAGAAATGACTGAATAGTTGAACATTTGAGTTGTCTTAAATGGATAGTCCACAAAAAAAAAATGTAAATTCTGTCATGGTTTACTCACCCTCATATTGTTCCAAACCAATTTTGAATTAATTTTATTCATCTTCAAACAAAAGTATATATTTTTGATATTCTTTCGTTTTTGTCTATCCATTGGAAGTCTAGGCAGTCTTTATTTTCAAGCTTCAATAAGTTTTTAGTTTAGGCTTTGACTCATAATAAAAAACCCTTAGCTCAAGCTTCTCAGTTAATGTTTGTCTTCTTTAGAAGACTTGAATGAATCCACTTCATGCATATTGATAAACTTGTCTTTAAGCTTAATATTGATTGCCTAGACTTTCAATGGATTGACAAAATGGTGAGAGAGTTTTAAAAAATCTTAATTTTTGTTCCATAGATGAATAAGATTCGTATGTGTTTGGCATGACATGATAGTGGGTAAATGGTGGTAATTTTCATTTTGAGGTGAACCTGTCCCTTTAAAGGGTTAGTTCCCCCCAAAAATTAGAATTCTGTCTATAATTACTCAGCCTCATGTCGTTCCAAACCTGTAAGACCTTCGTTCATCTTCAACACAAATTAAGATATTTTTAAAGAAAACCGAGAGCTCTCTGACCCTCCATAGACAGCAACACAACTGAAATGTTCCCAGACCCAGAAACACAGTAAGGACATTGGTAAAATAATCCATCACTGGTTCGACCTCAATTTTACGAAGCTATGAGAGTACTTTTTGTGCGCAAAGAAAACAAAAATAACGACTTTATTCAACAATTCTTCTTCTCCAAATCACACCTTCCAACATTATCAAGAGTACCTCTGCATGTAATCAGCTGTTGCTGACGTAGAACATGCATGCGCTGAGGCTTGTATACGTGCAGAGAAACGCACACGCATGCATTGTGATACTCTATAAGGGCGCACTAGGGTGACGCAAAGAAGAACTGTTGAATAAAGTCATTATTTTTGTTTTCTTTGCGCACAAAACGTATTCTCATAGCTTCACAAAAATTGCGGTTGAACTACTGTCACATGGACTGTTTTAACAATGTCCTTACTGCATTTCTGCACCTGGGAACATTTCAGTTGCATTGCTGTCTATGGAGGGTCAGAGAGCTCTCAAATTTCATCAAACATATCTTAATTTGTGTTCTGAAGATGAACGAAGGTCTTGCCGGTTTGGAACGACGTAGGGGTGAGTAATTAATGACAGAATTTTTATGTTTGGGTGAACTAACATTATAAGCACCATTTTTCTTTCTATTTTGTAATAAAGAACCTTAGGTTGTCACATTAAATAATGTAAATTAACAAATTCAATTCAAGCTCTAAAACATTCAGCTTTTATTCAGCCCTGAAAATCCTGCTGATAAACAACTCTGGAAGTTATGATGTGAAAAAGTACTACAGGGTTTTAAATGGGCACATACTTTATTGAATAAACACTTCCCCGATCTCTCACACCTTTATTGTCATTTATGAAAATTTAAATATGATGTCCGCTTTGTTTAAATATGATGATATTTGGTGACATACACTTAACATATATATATATATTTTTTTTTACTGCATTTAGAAAAAGGGAGCCTGATCAGGTACAGAAGGCAGCTGTCTCCATCTTTGCTGTTAAGGAGGAAGAGGGAACATTGTCTTTAAACCCACTGGATGTTTTGATTGTTTTTGAAGATGATGACTGCCAAGTCTTGGGTCAGTGTACTGGTGCTTTTTTTTTGTGGAACTAAAGTATTCCCGTAGTTACAGTATACAAACTACTTAAAGTTTGTATATAAGTGCTGTTAATCTTGAGGAAAGTGTTTTTAATTTTTTTACAGAAAAGTTATCCACTGTGTTTCATATTATTTAGCAGTTATTTATTATTATTAATTATATTTAACATTTAAAATGGATTTTGTTAAACATTTCCTTGTTTGTGTGGTCGTTATTTATTTGGTGAAAAGTCTGATAAGATAGCTTAAAGGGGTCATATAATGCCATTTTTGTACAAGCTAATATGATTCTTTAGGGTCTAAATTGAAAGTTTGTAATATACTTTAATTAAAAATTCTCATTAGTATTGTAAGAAAACACTCATTTTACCTGCTCAAAAACAGCTCTCTGTTCAGCACACCGTTTTAGTGCGTGTGTTTTTAAATGCTAGTGAGCTTTGCTCGCCCCGCCCCTCTGTTCTGTGGGGCGTTTTTGACACAACACAGGTGGAGTGTTGCCTTGACAACAGTTGAGGGTAAGATGTGCTTGCCTATACAAAAGTAAATATGTGATCAGATAACATAACTTATTCTGGCATAATATTGAAAAACATCAATTAGAGTATTTATAGTCTTGGATCATATGCATTTGCAGGATGTAAACACTATTTTGCAGGTATTGTGTTACCATTAATTTTCATGCAGTTATAACTGTTTTTTATTTATTTAAATTTTTTACATTACTTCTTCACAGACACCGTTATAAACCATCTACAAAAGTAAGCTTAGTGTAGTGTT
This sequence comes from Onychostoma macrolepis, assembly GCF_012432095.1. Taxonomy (NCBI): domain Eukaryota; kingdom Metazoa; phylum Chordata; class Actinopteri; order Cypriniformes; family Cyprinidae; genus Onychostoma; species Onychostoma macrolepis. The sequence goes on from NC_081175.1 coordinate 31,339,804, forward strand.
ATAATGTTAACTTCAATATCTGCGTACACAGTTTGTAATAACACAATAACCATAACGTTTTGTTCATTATAAACGTGGGATTATTAATTATATTGAGAACGTCTTAAATAGAAAACATGCATGTACCCTGAATGTAAACATTAGCCACATACATCGTGAAGCGTGCTAGCGATTTGCAAAGATTAATATAAAGGTTAGTTAAACGTTACACTCGCTTCTTCTGGAGGTTCAGCAGGAACACGAATAGTTGGTACCGATCCTTTTTTCAGGAGCAGCTTCTTAGCAAAACCAGCTTTATACTGACCTTCATTTATAAAGCAGTCTGGTGAAAAATGGATTTTTGTTAAAATTTGTTAAACAAATAAGGATTTATGACGACAGAGCATTACATTAACATCTCCCTCAGACATGCACATTCTGAACTAATACATTATAGTGTTTTTACACAATTATATTTAATGACTTGTGTGCAGTCTACTTTAAGTCTGTCTGGTTAAAGGTGAATATTGAGCTATTGTGTGAAGCGTTTGGGACAGTCACTGTATTCGGGGTAAAACTGACTGAATGATGTATATTGTGTAAGCTGCTGAAGAACAGAAGGAGAGCAGGGTTTCTCTGTCGTTCGTTCACACGCATCTGTCGGATTGGCCTTCAGCGGAGGTTTCTGTCACTGATTATAGGTTTGTTGTTTTCATCCTGCTTCACTCTTTTCTGCAAAGTGTTCTCCTTCTTGTTGTTTGTAGAAATGACCGTCCTAATGTTAAAGGACTGACAGTAATATTCAGACTACTGCTCATCTTTGGTGAATTTCTCTAAAGCTGCACAAACACTATAACTACTAGAAAGACAGTCACATCAGTCCTCTGCTCTTTGAGATGTTTTTACAACATTTCACATCCTTACATTTCAGCTGCAGGTAGATTGAAGCCGCAGGCCACTGCTGCATTAATAATGCTTACTATTTCAGCAAACTACACTAAGTATTAACTGAGTATTAATGACATTGATATTGATTACAGCACATAAGTCTAACTATATGTGACGGTTTTGTAAATATATTTATATTAGTATTATTCATTGTTATTAAAGTTCCTTTACCTTCATACAGAGCTTTATTCAGTCCAGACGAACCTGAAAACAGTGTTGCCAACTTAGCAATTTTGTTGCTAAATTTAGCAACTTTTCAGACTACCCTAGCAACTTTTTCTTCCAAAAGCACCTAGCAACAAATTTAGCTATTTTTAATATTTATTTGGCAACTTTTAGCAACTTTTGATAAGTGACTCAAACAGTAAAAGGCATGCATTTTCCGTCTAAATTACATAAAGAGGAAATTAAAGATGCTTAGCAGTACACACATCTTTTAACATTAAGTTAGCTGCTGTTTGCAATTGTTAAATTTAATAATCATAATAATAGTTGAATAATTGAATCATTGTTCATTTATGATACACCTCGTTAGTAGCTTGTACCTACGATTGTTGATCAGTTAGTACACTGTAAGAAAACTGGAAAATATATAATATAGTAATTTTCCAGGATATTATCCGTTATCCATTATCCGTTGTAACCCTGCACTCGAAAACACAAAATACAATACGTAATTTAAAATGCAGGTAAAAACCTGTGAAAAATCAATAAGGAAAATTCTATATAATAACATAGATTGTGCCCTATTTTACAGACTTTACTTAGAGTGGAGCACACTAAATAACTACTAATACACTGTTAAAAACTATAATTGTTCAGAATGTGTAGTTTTAGTTTACTAACTAATAAGAATATAAACATTTTGTAAATTTAATCATCATAATTGTAAGTTTATTAATTCATTGAATTATTGAACAATAATTCAATTTTGTATTTAAAAATAATAATATTTTAATATTATATTAGCATTTATATTATTTTACGAACAAATCTAAATTAACATATATAAAATATATTTTTTGACTGAGATTTGATGTAGTGACAATTTTGCGCCGTGATTACGTAATGACGTCATCGCGCAATGACATCACAAAGTCATTTAGCAACTTTTAGCAATAAATCGACCTTCCTTTAGCAACTTTCCCTGAAAATTAGTTGGCAACACTGCCTGAAAATAATGATTCAGTGCTGCAGACAGAGACTGAAGAGACAACAGTGTCATTGTTCAGTTCAGTTCAGTTCATCTCTGCTGGAATGAGTTGAATTCATCATTAAAACAGCTCTGTTTCAGCAGATCTCGTCCAACAGCGTCAAACCGCCTCCAGGTGTGTCGCGCACGCGTCACGTGATCTCGGGAACGCGCTCCGCAGGTAGAACAGGTAACACATCTTTCTGCTTCAGGAAACACTTCAGATCAAAAACAACAGCGATGAGAAGACATTAAACATCACACTTCATGGTCAGTTCAGTTATTTTATTCTGATATCGTGTCATATTATCGCTTGTGTGTCATTATATTGCTGTAACTCTCCGAGAAAGAAAGCAGATTCATCAGTTGTTCTCCTCGATATCTGTCTTATTTTCCACAAAAAACTTCAACCCAGTGAGGAAAACAGTATTACTGATCAGTTCTGAGCCCAGACAGACTGATCAATAAGTGTTTAACTGGACTGCTGCTGAATTTCATCATTAAATGAGCATTAATGATCACCGCGGTCAAGTGAGCCGCCACCTGGATTCAGCTGCACGTCTATTTGTGGTATTACGGTACGGAGACACGGAGCGGCCAAACAGCTGACTAAGACCTATGTTTCAGCGGTTATTAATTAAATGTGCCCCAAAACACAAACAATAAAATATACAGTTATATTATGTTCAAATATATTATACTGTGGAGTTTTCCATAAAAATAAAGTCTGTTAAAATACATTATAGCACTGATTATTTCCTACTATTTTCTACATGCATTATTCAAATTAGTTAATACAAAAATGTCAATAAATTATTTTTCTAAAATAATAACTTTTAAAATTCTTTTATAAAAACTTTGAAAAATACTTACTGTTCAAAAACTTTTAACTGGTAATGTATCATATTATAACGTGACATTGATCCCTTTTTCTGGCCTGTCAGCAATATGCTGCCGCAAATTAGAAAAACCTTTCTGCAAGATGAGCCTACCTTCTGAGATGACATCATGCCAGCGTGTATGAAGAGGGCAGGGTACATGGCAGGGTCTGGAAGCACAGAAAAGGGCACAGTATGAAAACATTGCAGTACGGTGTTCGTTTCTAATCAAAGAAAAGACCAAATGGGTGCAAAAAGAAAAGACAACTGTAAAAAGTTAATTAATTAATAACTTATATTATTAGAAAAACAACCGAAAAGAAAAAAAAATCTGATCCACAAAGGTCTTGTTAAATCTGAGCATGGTCAGTTAAAAACTTAACATATTTACAAATCTTTTATATCATTACGATATAATATAAATTATTTTTTAAAATAATTTTATCTATAAGCAATTTACATTTTTAGACACCTTAACGGTAACCCTCTCCCAAACCCAAAAAAACGCATTTAATAACGAATATAAAACATATGAAACATAATAGACAGAAATATGTAAGGAAATGACCATTTTAGTAACAACATAGCATTACAAAAAAAATATTTTTGGGTTGCTAATCCCATTCCTACCTTTAACTACAGCCATTTCTTACAGCAACGTAATGCTATAAATAAAAGCATGATGGACAGACAAGTGCAATCCCAATAATTTACTGCAAAATGTCAAAAACATTACCAAAAGTAGTCCAAATGATGATGCGTTGCAGCCGCAGGTGAAATACAATAGTTTTGTGTGAGGTGCCAAAGCATTAAAGTCTGTTACAATCTGCACAAAGTATAATATTTCAGCTTTTTTGTAATGAAAACCAAAAGGGTCCCAAGGCTTTTCTCTCTCTCTTGAATTTATTTTAAGTTTTTGTTACCCCTGACTCAATTTTATTTGTATTTATTTATTTTTATTTTTTTATTTTTTTTAATTATTATTATTATTTTTTTTATTATTATTTTTATTTTTACTTGCTTTTATTTTACTTCCCTTCACTGGCTTTTTGTCTTTTGTATTAGTGTTTATTTTTGCTCTTAATTGTGACACTGTACTTGATGTTATATTTGTTCAATAAAAAAAAATAAAAAAAATTTAGTGTGAGGTACAGAGCAGAATTTAAGTTGATGATCGATGGAAATATTATTCAGATCAGCATCCGGATCCACTCCGTGAAAGCTTGCATCATTCAAACGAACCTCACCAGAAGCACGGCATGACGCAATCTGTGACGAAGCAGGCGAGGACCAATGAGCGTTCGATGTTACTGCTGTAGTCATGTGAAGCGGCAAATTTTGAATTTGAATTTAAAGTCGCTGTGGATTGATGACACAGTTGCCAAATCCGCGTATTATACGGGACTTTGGGCGTCTTTTTTTTGTAAAGTTGCGTGAAAAAATCCCTGGTTGCGGTTTTTTGGGCTTATTTAAAAAAAATATGGTTGCTTGTTAGGAAAATCTGACAACTTTGTTTCTTTATTTATGTTCGCGGTATTCTCCAGTGCATTGATTGACACACTGTCTGCTCGCAGTTAAAATAATATGAATTATCACGGGCTGTAATAAAAAACAAGTTGTCATATCCTAATACTGAGTAAATACATTTGGTTCGAATAGTATGGCAAGATGTATTAAAATGTATTTCTTTTTTTTTCTTTTTTTAAACCACATTATTAGATTACCTTTTGACTTCATGAATACACATAAATGATAGCTTAATGATTTTTTTTTATCTTTTTATAATATTTTTAATAATTTTATATAATATTTTCTTTTTAATATAATATATTATAATTTTATATAATATTTTATAGTTTTGTATTATTTGGCTTTTTAAATTGAATTTATTTGATAGTTATGTATACATTATTTTATTAACAGGAAGAAAAACCTGTTTTTGACCCCAGAATAAAGCACTTTCCTGTTGTACATGGTTGTGCACAGCAAAAAAATGTTGGGAGATTTGTCACCATGGGTGTTAAAATTAACACTTTCCGGGTGAACATACAGGTCCATCTTTGCTAGTGTTAAAACAACACTGACGAAAGTGTTTATTATACCAACACTGTGTTAGTGTTTAATTTTAATCACTAAGGGTGGTAAGAAATTATTACTCGCAAGTATACACATTTAACACTTTATTGTGATTAATCCTACGCACCCAGTGTATTTATTTAATGTTGATTTAATGTAAATATTGTAAATACTTATTTTAAAATGGTAATGCAGATTAAAACATATACCTACACTGCAAATTTTAAAGAGTGAATTTAACTCCCTCAACTGGTGAACACTGGACCAATGTTCAGGTAAAAATATAAAAAAATAAACCCACAAAACAATACACTTTTACAATTATTAATTTTTAATTGAAACATTGTAAATCTTTTTCCCTGAGAAAAATGTTTTCACATTCAGTGTTTTCAATGCATGTAAAGAACATGTTCTTACAACAATTAAAACATCATAATGTCAAAGCAAATCAGTGCAAACATATTCTTATTTGGTCCATATGTACACTTAATGTCACGAGGTTTATAATGCTTACATTTATCAGCTTAAACAACAGCATCCCATTCATTAGCATCCAGGCAGAATGCATGTTAATGCTAACTGAACAAAGTCTCTGCTAATGGTGTTTGGACCTCCTTGTAAAAGAGTAGTTTTCAGCAAGATGAGATGTGTTTCTCTGCAGTTTTCAAGCAAGATACCCATGTAACGTTATGAAAGGTTTTATCCTTCATTTATAAATTTTAGCTTTAGGGAACCAAATCTTAGAAATTGGTTTTGATCTGATTAATTGATATTAATCAAAACTGTATAATTTATACCTTATTAACAACTCGTCCAGCGAGTATTAATAAAGTATACATTCAGCAATGCTTCTTATTACTGATAAGAATACAGAATTAATTGGGAAATTTTGCCTGAGCAACAGGTAACACGATCTATGGCAAATAGTTTAACGATTTGAAAATCAAGGCACCAGACTATTCATTAAAAATGAATCAAGCGTTTATTTACTATTCTAAGGCACAATACAAGTAACCAAAACACATACACACACATACACATATTATGGCAAGATCAAAGCAGTTTGAAGGAAGTTAAATATTCTCTTTTGTTGAGAAATAAGGACGACCTTATGGGGACGTCACAAACGGAAGACTCAGTTATTGTTATCTTTTAACGATTCATTCAATTCAACCAGCTTCAGCGAATAAGAGATTTGTTTGTTTACTTATCGTGCGTTGAATTGAAGGCTGTACTTCTTGAAGGGTTGCTGAAAGGGGACCCAGGACTTTTCCTGCTGACGTGTTGTTGTCGCGTGACGTCACTCGGGATTTCCCCTTCGGATTTGATGACTCTCTGGCAGCGCGCGAATAACGAGTTTTGAAGTTATCTTATGCAGCCGCTTGCAAGTTCTCTTTGGTGGTCAGACGTGGCAAGTGGTTGAAGTCTTTTGATGATCAGCTAGATGTTCACAGCACGATCGAGGGGCAACGCCCAGACTTTCAGCCAAGTCTCTTGCAAGTTCACCAGTTGTTTCACCCCGTTCTTTGTTTTGGTCTGAGCATTGTTCAAAGTTGGGGTGTCTGTTTTATGGGACAGGATTAAGTCCATCCTAGTCACTGTCTGACCCAATCATAATGTCTGTGTAGGGTGGAGCCCCGCCCCACAAGACTAAAACTTTGTGCATACATTATCTGCTCATAAATATGTCACCTAAGCCACAATATCCTAGCAGATTTCTACAAAGTGTTATAATCATACCTCATGAGGATAAAAGTCAACATTCATCTATTTCAATGTACTGGACTCATCATAACGTGAAATTTAATACCAAACATGAGATAGTTATATATATTGAATACCTATAATTTTTCCTACCAAATGGTTTAAGTCACAGATTAAAATATACTGAGTTCTGATAACTACAGTCAGATATATGAAACAAAATACCACATTCATATACAAATATCGTCTCTTGAGTATATTGCTTTTTAATAGCAGAAGTCCTGTCTGGAAGATCCTTTGTTCATACAATGTTGGGTGTTCTTTCCCTTTTGGAAAGAAGAGAAAGGCACATTCCTTTGGAAGGCAGGAAACCAGAGCTGAGGTCGTGAGGTCATGAGGAGTCTCACGTTGCTGTCTCTGGTGATCTTCTTTGCTGAGACGAAGTCGTAAGTCAGTCAGATTTTGTTTATCGGAAAAGTATTTTATGTTTGTTGGAACACAAAAATAGATATTTTGAATAATCAACAAAAGAAACTGTCATACATGGCATCTGTGGAAAGGCATGAGTACAAGTAAACATTTACTGTTCACTTATGGTTGGACTCCTCCTACCAAAATGATTGCACATAAATGGGACAGTACATAAATAAATTACAATACAAGCATACCAAAAACTTACATTTGATGCATTTTTTATTAAACATTTTTAGAAGGAGATCAGACTCTTTATTATTATTGTTTAATAATCAAAAAAATTAAGCATGACAATCAATAATCTTAAAATATGCAATTGTGGCTTACCCATGTAAGCTCTTCTCATCCCACTTAATGTATTGTTGGCTTCATACTCTTCAAGCACATCATCTCCTTTCGATTTTTCTGTTAAGCCAGCATGAACCATCTGTAACAATATTAAAGGAACAGTTAACTTAAAATTGTAATTCCAAACCTATATGATTCACATTTGCTGAACACAAAACACGTTCATGATTTAAAAAAAATAGTTTATGCGACTCGTGCCATATTTCAAGACTTGTGAGGCCACAGAATCACTTTGAATGACGAACAATTTAACTCACTCAGTGTTTTCCTTGAGAAGACCAACTTCCCTGTCCGCTCCGCATCGCCTGTGAAAGAAAATGTCTCTCTGAGAAACGTTTAGAGCGCACAACACATACATATCGCTATTAATCAATATGTGATGTAATAAAACACAAATTTTAAATGAGGTAAAACACTTACTACTTATGTTTCCCCTGTTAAAAGTGGCTTCCGGGTCAATGCACAGCCATTCAAATGCATCTGTGAGAAACGTTTAGGCTTGTTTAGGCGCGCACAGCATAAAAATATCGTCATAAAGTAATGTTATTTTATAAAATACAAAATGTAAATGAGGTTAAACACTTACGTTCGGTGTTTTCCATGATAAAACCAATTTCCTGAGGAAAAGTTTAGGAGTGCACATCACACAAATATCGCTATAAATCAATATGATGTTGTGAAATACATATAAATGAGATAAAACACTTAACTTTCGGCGTTTCCCTTTTAACCCTGGAGAACCCAAGAACCCTTTTCTTATTTGGAAAATTATGAACTATGCATTAAATTACTGCTATAAGTTCACTGAATTTGACCCCGTGGGTTCTCCAGGGTTAAAAAGAAACGTCCTCGTCTGGTCCGCCTCGCGAGTGGAAGAAATGTCTTTAAAAAAAAAGTTTAGGCGCACACACCTCATAAATATCGCTATAAAACTATATGATATTACAAAACACATATTGTGATTAAGATTAAACACTTAATTTCGCTGTTTTCCGTCCTCATTATGCTCCGCATCGCGAGTCTAAGAAAATGGCGTCTGTGAAAAATATTCCAGATGGGTCAAGCGCGCACACGAGCAAATGTCCCGGATGTGACTAACAACACTCAACAGAGTGTTATAAGAGTTTCTCTGTGTATTTACACCGGCCAGAGAGTGCTGTTTACACTAGCTAGTGTTACTCCCCTAAAGTTCAACACCACAATTTTAACACTTTACTCTAAAAGTCCTTAACACTAGGATTTCAACACTGGAGATTTTGCTGTGTGGGGACGAGCAGTTTTGTGGTGCTTGGAATTCTTTATAATTAATTAAAAACAAATACTGCCACATTGATGGCTCAAGAAGGTGTAATTGTTCAAAAAAACACGTTGTTTCACAAAAAAAAAAAAAGTCATATTGGGAACGTTATTGTTAACGTCCCAAATGTCCTCTTTGTAACGTTCTTATGTGACCAAAAAATAACCAAAATAGAACGTCCCCCTTAAGTCACATAAGTAACATTGAGCACCAGCACTTTCATAACCAAAAGAGGACGTTTTAGGAACATCCCTAATGTTCTGTAGAGGTTCGGGACTTTCGTCACCTTTAGGGAACTTTTAGGGAACGTTGCGCAAGGTTGCGAGAACGTCCCCTCCTACGTGGGTATTGCTTATGTATTATTATTATTATTATTATTATTATTATTTTCATCTGTTTACTCCAAACCGCGCCAGCGATACTTTCGGTTTAAGCTTGTGAGAGAAATATAGGTTTATAGGCTAGAGATTTAATGATGGTGATAATAATTAATAAAGTACTATACTTGAAACTGAATATAATGTGTATTGGGGAGAATATTTGCTCGTTATTGTCTAATTTCACCAGAAGATTTAAATAAGTACATTGGTTTACTGGATATACACGTTTTAATATTTAGAGTAAATGCAGTTATTCAAGTTTTAAAATATATATATTATTATGAAATATTAAATATTATTATAATAGCCTACTACGTATTAAATAAACACACACACACACACACACACACACATATATATATATAAATCAACAAAAGGTGCTCCAAATATATATATTTTTGTTGTTTAAATTGTTGTTGAGAAAAGCTGTCAAAAGTAAAAGTATCTTCAGCTGAAATGTAAACTGATCCTGGCCTGCAGAAACACAAACATTATGTGACTGAAATGTCATAAAAGAGTTTAAAGGCAAAATGGGCTTTTAATAAACCTTCTCTGTCAGTGCAGAAGAGAGGTGAAATTAGTCTTGAAATCAGTGCAACATGAGAAGAGAAAACAGAGAGAAAGTGCTGTGATGTTCAGTTTTCTCAGAGAGATAGAGAAACTAAAGCACTCATAATGCACTGGGCTGCTCGTCCTCGAGGCTCCTCTGTTAATCTGACTGTTAGTTAGCGGGATAGGAAAAGTACTATCTTGTAGTTTGAACAAGTTTTGAGTTTTGAATTCAGCTGAAACTTTCTCCTTTCTCTCAGAGGAACAGATGTCATGATTGCAGACACAAAACACACATTGATCGCCTGAAACACTCAGACTGTGCTTGAAGTGCAGAGGTGATTATTTATTATCATCTTTCTCATCACTATTATCTGAATTCTCAATTATCTGTGTGTTTTTAAAGTGTAATGGATATACTGTTAAATAATAAATAACTGAAGAACTAGTGGATTTGTTGTCTTGTGTAATTTGTTTTGTTTTGTGTTTGTATATACAGGCCTCACATCTGTCTGTCATTATGGAGATCAGAGAGAGATCTTCATCTCCAGAACCCATCAGAGAGACTCTGAAGAGAGACAGATCCATGAATCCTCCTGAATCCAGTGATGATCCAGTGACCTCTGACCCCAGGTGAGCTATATACTGCATTCACGCCATACCTTAATTACCGTAATTCCAAGATGACAACACGTAACTTTCAACTCGGTGCTGTTCACGTCCTCGGACTGGGGATTATTATTCTTTAGCGACAGTCAACAAAATGAAGCCGCGTGAAGGAAGAATGCTGTGTTACTGGCAGCTGTCAAACACATAATTACATTTCATTACATTTGTGCTGCTGCTAAATATTGCAGAACACAGAGAGTGTGTCCGGTAAAAATAATTACTCACTGTTTGTTTGTTGTTTGTTATTATTAATGACGGCGATAAATGTGTTATTGCTAACCTAAACACACAACAATATAATAATAACAGTATGAACACTTACATAATGTTTTTATTTGTTACGAAAATAAAAATATAATTTATTTAAGGACTGAAGTCACATAGAAATAATAAAGAAACCATAAAAAAACAACTATGAATTGGAAAACGTCAGTAATGTCAGGGTGTAATGTAAGATGCATGAATGTAAGGAAATGTAGTGTACTGCAGTGTTGAAGGTGCCAAAGCAAAAGCCAATCAAACCAAAAGTCCAAAACCGAATCTGATAGCAAACAAGTGTTTCAAACGGCTGCCAATCAAGGTAATTTGCGGGCTCAGCGGCAGTTCCATGAACAAACGTCAGGGGTCGTCACATATCTTATAGTACATTATAGTATCTATATATGTATCTATTTTCAGGTGCAGCGGTCACATGGTACAAGCCGTAGTTCTCAGAAAACTCCCAGTTCACAAGATGTAATTACGAGTTCTGCGAGGATGTGAACGCGTTTTACAAGTTGGTATCTCATAATTACGGTAATTACGATATGTCGTGAACGCACCTATAATCCAGTGACCTCTGACCCCAGGTGAGATACAGACTGAAGATGTTTGTGGCACTGCAGCACATTATTGTGGGAACAATACAGTGGAAAAAGGGAGGAAAAAAATCCACAAAATAAGGAAAAATGTCTTGTGCCTTTGGAAATCAGAATGAAAAAAACATGATTTTCATTTTTACAGAATACCATCATCGAAGACACACTTTGAAGCTAAACAGACGTTTATGGTTGCAAGCATTAAATCGACTGCACTGATGAATAAAGCATGAATTTAATAAAATCGATCTACATAATATTCATATATGCAGTTCGTAGAGGAAATAGTATATTAGCCCTACAGTTACAGCATGAAATAATATTTAAATAATATTTAAACCTAAAACATTTGCCTAGACTAGACAGCAGTAGTTGTCAGCGTGAGGGATGAGGCGAGGACCCAATTGCAGGAAGGAAGAGCTTTTTATTAATAGTAAAAATAAACAGAAATCAAACTGAAACTACTCCGTGGGGGAAAATAGACCAGCAGCTAGACTGGCTGGATTTGGCTTGGCAGGATAACCACAACACAAGAGGGAATATTCAACAGCGAACTGGCACAGGACTGTAAACAGAAGGAGAATAAATAGGGAGCAAACAAGGCAGGTAACAAGGGAAACACAGGTGGGGCAAATGAACCAATAATCAGGTAATAAGGTGGGCAGGGTTAGACAAGAACACATGGAAACAAAACAAAAGCCATGTGCTCACACAAAACAAATACACAAGCACATGGCCAGCAAAACAGATCACGAGCCATGTGCTTGAACAAAACAAGACATGAACACGCAGCTAGAACACTCATAAGCTACGTGTTCACACAAAACATGACGACGTGAAAGTACGCAGCCAATGAAAAACACAAGCTGTGTTCTACACAGCACAAGACAGACAAAAACACATGCGGCCAAACATGAACCTCGTGCTACACAGAACACAACACAACACCACACGCAGACAGAGGAGCGCACGGCCGAGCGAAGTCAAGACCTCACACTCATAGAGCAAGAGCAACATGGAGCGCAAGTTTACGAACCCCGACACCAAACCAAAACTCTACAAGACATGAGTGCTGGGATCTGAACACCACGCTTCAACATGAACCAAGAAAACACAGCACACAGACGACAGCGTGCACGACTCGAAGCAACACACTCACAAGAGAACAAGACATGACAGGAGTGTCAGAGCTCTGTCACAAAACCATGAATAAACTAGACCGAAGTGACCGAACCCTGACAGTAGTAGCAGTGTTTTCTCATGAGGAACAATTACTAGCACACTAACACACACACATGTACAGTTCACTGTTAGTATACAGCTGTTTGGCTGGTTTATAATAGTGTTGCAGAGCTGCGGTTTGTGTCCTTGTCACTAGTTCTTCAGTCTGTAATACTCAAAAATCATTCGACAAATAACAGTATTCAAAGTCCTGGACGTGATCACAACATACTAAATGATATGCTTATAGAGAGATTTGAATGCCTTGAGCTTTTCTTTCATATTGTCATGAATCCAGTCTGTGCACTTCCGTTCATTCACCACCAGAGGTCACTCGCTCATCATATTGACTTTCACACCACACATCTCAATGGACTGCGTTTCCCATCAGCCATCTCACTAATCACACGCTCACCTGATCACACGCACACAGCTGTAACCAATCACACACACTATTTAAGCCATGGACTTTCTCTCCCTCGTTGCCGAGTATTGTATGCATTATCGCTGCCCTACAGAGCCCCGTTAGTTTCCCTTGCCTTGCCTTGCCTTGCCTTGCCTTGCCTTGCCTTGCCTTGCCTTGCCTTGCCTTGCCTTGCCTTGCCTTGCCTAGCCTTGCCTAGCCTTGCCTTTGTCGGATTGTGTTTTCCCCTGCCTGGACTATCGCTGACGTCTTGGACTACCTCTCCTGTCTCGCCCCTTGGATACTGTTCGCCGATCATCGACCCACGCTTGTCTTAGTTTACTCTGTCTCACCCATGTTATACCTGTCTGCCATTGTTCGACTCTGCCTGTTATGACCACGTCTCTGTCCAATAAAAGTCTGCATATGGATCCGCACGTCTCACATCTCGTCAGCCCCGTAACACATATAAACATTGGATATCATAACATGCTTTCCCTTGGCTCACTGGTTCCTGCACAGTTTGTAAGGGGTAGGTTTAGGTGTAGGGTTGGTGTAGGGCAATAGCACATACAGTAAGTACACTATAAAACCATTACGCCTATGGAGAGTCCCCACTTTTCACAAAAACGAACGTGTGTGTGTGTGTGTGTGTGTGTGCATTTCTTTTTATCTGTTCTCTTTTTTTCTCAGTGAGTCTGAAGATGATCAGACTGGAGGCCTGGATTCTCTTCAACCAGTGAATGATGAACTACAGAGAGTCAAAGACCAGCTCAAAACCATCATGAAGTACAAGTATGAGAGATTTTTTGAGGGACTGAACCTCCAGGAGAATGAAAGCCTCCTGAACAGGATCTACACACAGCTCTACATCATAGAGGGAGAGAGTGAAGGAGTGAATGAAGAACATGAGGTTTTACAGATGGAGAAAACAGCCAGAACACAACACTCACAAGACACTCCAATCTACTGCAATGACATCTTTAAAGCCTCAGCTGAACCAGGATGTGAGGAGAAAGACCAGATCAAGACTGTTCTTACTAAAGGCATCGCTGGAATTGGAAAAACCATCTCTGTGCAGAAGTTCATTCTGGACTGGGCCGAGGGAAAAGCCAATCAGGATGTAGATTTCATGTTTGTGCTTCCATTTCGAGAGCTGAACTTGATCCGAGATCATCAGTACAGTCTTCACAGACTTCTGTTGGACTTTCATCCTGAACTTCAAGATCTGGACTCAAAGATTTATGAGGAGTGTAAAGTTGTGTTCGTCTTTGATGGTCTGGATGAAAGCAGAATCACACTGAGGTTTTCAGACGCTCAGAAAGTTTGTGATGTGACTGAGACTTCATCAGTGGGTGTGTTGATGTCAAAGCTCATGAAAGGAGAGCTGCTTCCCTCTGCTCTCATCTGGATCACCTCCAGACCAGCCGCAGCCAATCAGATCCCCTCCAAATACATCAACCGCCTGACAGAAATTCAGGGATTCACTGAGCCTCAGAAGGAGGAATATTTCAGGAAGAGAATCAGTGACCAGCATCAAGCCAGCAGAATCATCTCACACATCAGAAGAGCAAGAAGCCTCCACATCATGTGCCACATCCCCGTCTTCTGCTGGATCTCATCCACTGTGCTTCAGAAGCTCCTGGAAGAAGATCTGAGTGCAGAAATCCCTCAAACTCTGACTGAAATGTACATCCACTTCCTGCTGATTCAGATCAACATGAGGAACCAGAAGTATGAAGAGAGAGATCCAGAGAAACTCCTGCAGTCCAACAGAGAAGTGATTGTGAAACTTGCTGAAGTGGCTTTCAAACAGCTGCTGAAGGGCAATGTGATGTTCTATGAGGAGGACCTGATTGAGAGCGGCATAGACGTCACTGACGCCTCAGTGTATTCTGGGATTTGCACTGAGATCTTTAAGCAGGAATCTGTGATTCATCAGAGGAAAGTCTACAACTTCATTCATCTGAGCCTTCAGGAGTTTCTCGCTGCTTTCTATCTGCTTTACTGCTATTTAATGAAGAACAAGGAGCCACTGTATGAATTCAGATCTTACAGATTTGATGAAGACTCTCTGTATGATCTACTAACATCAGCAGTAGATAAAGCTCTTGAGAGTAAGAATGGACGTCTGGATCTGTTCCTGCGGTTCCTGCTAGGCGTCTCACTGGAGTCCAATCAGAGACTCTTACAGGATCTACTGACACACACAGAGAACAGCTCAGAGAACATCAGAGAAACCACACAGTACATTAAAGAGAAGATCAAAGATACATATGATATTTATCGTCTCTCAGCTGGTGAATCCATCAATCTGTTCCTCTGTCTGCTGGAAGTGAAAGATCAGACTCTGTCCAGAGAGATTCAGGAGTTTGTGAAATCAGACAAACACTCAGAGAAACTCTCTCCTGCTCACTGCTCAACAATCTCCTACATGCTTCAGATGTCAGAGGAGCCGCTGGATGAGCTGAACACCATGAAATACAACACATCAGATGAGGGGAGAAGAAGACTGATACCAGCTGTGATCAACTGCAGAAAAGCTCTGTGAGTGTTTCATCATTAACTAAACTATCATATTTAATAATGAATCTGACACCTTTAAAATAAATGTTCCTAAATGAGAGATTTTCTCCTAAATAACAGTCCAGAATCTTAAAGGAGTCACGACAGGTGTTTTTAATACAGTAGATAGTGGAGTAAAATGTCTGTTATCACCGCGGTAAACACAACCCAGTCACATGAGAAACTCGTTCATTAAATCATAGGGGTGTAACGATAAATCAATTAATTTAATGTATCGCAATTCTCTCTGAAATCGATTCTGAGCTTAGTTTTAACAGCAGATGGCACTGCATGCTTTAGAAACAGTTCAAAAAGGAAAGTTCAAAAAGGTTGAAGCGAATTACAAGAGTGTTCACAGTGGGTTGTGTTTACATTAATCTTGCAAACAGCAAACAGTATCCGAAGGGGCTTGACGAGAGAGGTTATCTGAAAACGAAGCAATAGTCCAGGCAGGGGAAAACACAATCCAAAACAGGCAGGGCAAGACTAGGAAAACTATCAGGGGCTCTGTAGAGTAGCTACGGCTAGGGGAGCGATAAACGCATACAATACTCGGCAGTGAGGGAGAGAAAGTCCATGGCTTAAGTAGGGTGTGTGAGCAGTGCAATCAGCTGTGTGTGCAATCAGTGCAATGGATGATGGGAAATTGAGTCCAGTGTGATGTGTGCTGTGAGAGTCAATGTGGTGAGCGAGTGACCTCTGGTGGTGAGTGAACGGAAGTTCATAGACAGGATTCGTGACAATAACCTTTAATCTTCAGTAATTATTGATCATAAATGCTTAATGTTCCAGCTGTTTGACTGCTGTTATAGTGAACTATTACAGTGAAGGCAGTGCTTGAAGTGTGTTTACTCTTTACTGTACAGCACTTGGCAGTATTTTACATTCTTATACATTTAAAGAGGTCTGCATTATGTCATAAAATAAATAAAACAATAGAAAAGGTGAATTACTGTGAATGGGAATATTATGAGTGATGTAGGTCTATTTTTTTTAACTCATATTTACTCTGTCACAGTGACGGCGCTACACCGGGGCTAGGGGGGGCTATAGCCCCTTCAGAATTTTGAATAGCCCCGGTTTATCCCCCCCAATAGGGTGACCAGATGTCCCACTTTTTCCGGGACAGTCCCATATTTCAGAACAGCCTAATCAAAGGTAACCAAGCTAGTCGTAGAACAAAATGACCATCCAATCACAATTCGTTATCGATTAACTTTCAGTAAGCGATTCTGGGATAGGCGGAATCATGCTGAATGGCACAACTGAAGTGCTCTCTCTCTCGCCCGCTCGATCATAGTTCCTCGATCCTAGTTAAGTTCAGACAGCGTGCGATCAGTTTTCCTTGCGCCCGAATTGTCAAATACACACACAGTTGTCAAATTGTCCATCATGTGGACTATCTGACCTAAATACAGTCGGTTATGGCTTAAGTTAACGTAAACAGGTGGGCGAAAACCGGATATGTGTCAGTATATTATCATTCGGGAGAAAAGGGATAGCAGCCTAATTAAATACCTGTCTGTGTCATTAATGTTAATCAAACAACAATAAATATTAAATAAGCCAACTATATACTATATTTTGTATCTCTATCTTAGGTTATTTTTCTTATGGTTTGTAATTTGCTTTCGAAATAAAATTAAAATACAAATTAAAATAAATACAAATTCTCAATTAATTTTCACATTGCCAACCCATCCTGTATTCCACCATGAGAAAGGGATAGCAGGCTAATTAAATACCATGTGTCATTAATGTTAATCAAACAACAAAAGATGTATGTTAATTAAACCTACTGTATTTGAAAAATGAATGTATTTAATTATCTTTATCATAGGTTATTTTTCTTATGGTTTATAATTTGTGTGTATTTGTAATTCGCTTTTGAAAAAAATAAAAATGTAATTAAATAAATAAAAATTCTCATATCATTGTCATATTACATATTACACGTCCCGTATTCCATCATGAGAAATCTGGTCACCCTACCCCCCAAGCAGTTGAGAGATGGACCGTTTTTTAAAGAAGACGACAAGAGTGCAGGTAGGAAACCCTGTCTCTGAGGGGGGCAAAGAAGGAGAAAAGAAAGATGAGTCAGAGAAAGAAAGTTTTGAGAGACAAACTCCCGAGCCAAGACATGAGGGAGAGCAGGAGCAGTTTGTTGCTGCTGATAGCTGCTCCAGAGGTGTGGCCGCAGCTAGCGCTAGCATAATTATCGCGCCGACAGATTTGAGCCAGTCACCAGTGGAAGAACCAAGACGCCCTCTTCTTCGACATTATCCAGCCACAAAAGATGGACTGCAGTATCGCTACTTTAATTGTAAATGGTATGAAGATTACAGCTGGCTGGAATATTCTATGTCAAAGGACTGTGCTTTCTGCTTCGCATGCTGCCACTTTCAACGTCCAGGAAACCATGGAGAGAAGACAGCATTTACCCAGGATGGCTACCAGAACTGGAAAAAGGTGACAAGTTCGTTCAAGACACACAATGCTAGTGTAGAGCATAAATATGCAGTGGCAACGTGGAATGAGTGGACTGCTCCGAGTCTGGCTCAACAATATGCAATGCTCTGAGTGATGGCCATGAGAAAATAGTCCAAGAGAACAGAGAGTATATGAGAGCAGTTGTAGAGTCATTACGTTATACAGCATACCAGGGACTTTCACAGAGAGGAGACACAGAAAACGATATGGCTGTCAACCAAGGAAATTTCCTTGAACTTTTACAGGTCATAGCCAAATTCAACATAACAGTTGCACAGAAAATATCAGACAATCCTAGAAATGCTAAATACACGCATCATGACATACAGAAAGAAATACTGGCCATTATGGCAAACATGATTCCGGATCAAATAAGTGCTGAAGTACAAGATGCTGGACTATTTGCATTGATGGTGGATGAGAGTAAGGACCTCAGCAAAACGAAACAAGTGTCTGTGCTGGTGCGCTACGTAAAAAATGATGAAGCTGTGGAAGAATTTCTTCATTTTACTCCAGCTGACGGGTTAGATGCTGAGTCGCTTTTCGCTACCATCAAAGAAACTCTTAGTAAATGTAACACTGATCACACTGCCTGTATTGCTTAGTGTTATGACGGCACTGCTGTGATGTCTGGTGTTCACAACGGGGTCCAGGAGAAAATCAGAGAAGAGGTCCCTCAGGCAATCTACATTCATTGCCACACACACTGCCTCAATCTTGTTTTAGTGGACTGCGTCAGAAACGTGAAGGCAGCAGGCGATTTTTTTTGTTTGTTTTTTTTTTTGTTATTGTGCAAGACATTTACAAGTTTTTCTCAGGCTCATTTGTCCATGCCCATTTCACTAAGAAGCAAAGGGAACTGGAGCCTTCACAGCAGCCCATTGAACTCAAAAAACTGTGTACCACTCGCTGTGGGCACTGCAAAAAACCCTGCCAGCCATCATTGCAACTTTAAAGGACATTATTATCATATATTACTCTCACTCATTGTTGCTGAATTCATCCTCCACCTTATCCTGTTTGAGGATATGTTCTGCTCTGCAAAGTTTTTGTCTGACACTCTACAGTCCCCTGATCTTTTGCTCGAGACTACCACTGACCTTGCACACTCAGTCATCGCCAGCTTAAAAGAAAAGCGCACAGAGGACTCCTGGAGAGTCGTGTGGAGCAAGGCAGAGGCCCTTTGCGCAAATGTTGGTGAATGAAATGACCCGACGGTTTTCTGCAGAAGCAGGTGCAGTTCTCATAGGAACGTCAGCCCTCAACTCCAAGCATGCTACATTCCTTCAAAAGGAGAGCCTTGTGCCCATGGCACAGCACTATGGAATCAGAGAGAACAATCTGCTGGCTGAGGTGCACCAAATGCACCGGCTTTTGGAAAGAAAAAACGTACCTGAGAAACAGAAGGGCAAACCCTTGACTGAGCAACCTTGCCTGCCTGTCCATACACGCAGAAAGAACCAAGGC
This sequence comes from Onychostoma macrolepis, assembly GCF_012432095.1. Classification (NCBI taxonomy): domain Eukaryota; kingdom Metazoa; phylum Chordata; class Actinopteri; order Cypriniformes; family Cyprinidae; genus Onychostoma; species Onychostoma macrolepis. Next base: position 31,359,301 of record NC_081175.1, read on the forward strand.
CCTGGATGTTGAGAACATCATAGACTCATTTGCGCTAAACCACGGTAACAGATGTATCGTCCTTCTGTAGGCTACATGTAGCTAATCCATTACATAGTCACAGGTTGTGATGTGGTGATGTTCATTTTAATGTTTTATTTAAGTTTGAAGTATGCACAGTTCTTATTATGCATATAAATATGAATTGTGTTGTTAATGCTGAGTGCATGGGTGCTGTCCTGTGGTGTTTGCACATATTTGTTACACAGTAACCTCTACGTCATTTGAGCACAGTTTCCTAAATTAGGCTACATTTAATGCATTACATGATCACTAAGATTGTGATTGTGGTGTTCGTTTATTATTTAATTTAGGCCAAGTGTAAAATATGCACAATTCTGAATATTCATCTGAATTGTTTTGTTAATGCTGGGAGCATTAAAAGGTTGCATGTAAGGTGGTAACACTTTATTTTGATGGTCCCTTTTGAACATTCTGTTGACACAAAGTAATGTTGCAACTACATGTCAGTAAACTCTCATTAGAGTATTAGTAGACTGTCTGCTTCATATCTGCTAACTCTTTATTGTGATGGTCTCCCAACAGACACTCTATTGACTAAGTAAATTTCCAAGTACGTCAACTTATTCTAACCCTAACCCTACCAGTCTACTAATACATTACTAACACTCTAATGAGAGTTAGTCGAAATGTAAGTGCAATGTCACTTATAGTCAACAGAATGTGTTAAAGGGACCATCAAAATAAAGTGAAACCAAGGTTTTTGTCGTTGTCTTACACTTACACAAAAGCTTACACTTTTCTTTTTCTCTGTGTGTAAACAAACACATTTAAGTGCTTATCAAACAAAGAAAAAAAACAAGATAGTTGTTACAGGGCTGACGAGACGTGAGACGTGCGGATCCATATGCAACCTTTTAATGAGAAGAGACATGGTAATAACAGGCAGGGTCGAACAGTGGCAAACAGGTATAACACGGGCGAGACAAAGAGTAAACAAGGACAAGCGTGGGTCGACGATCAGCGAACAGTATCCAATAGGGCAAGGCAGAGAGATAATCCAGGTACGAATCAATAATCCAGGCAGGGGAAAACACAATCCGAAACAGGCAAGGCAAGGCAAGGCAAGACTAGGAAAACTAATAGGGATCTGTAGAGTAGCTAAAGCTAGCACAGTGATAAATGCATACAATACTCGGCAGTGAGGGAGAGAAAGTCCATGGCTTAAGTACGGTGTGCAAATGGGAATCAGCTGTGTGTGATCAGTGCAATGATCTGTGTGCGTGTCGTCAGTGCAATGAATGATGGGAACTGTAGTCCGGAGGTGACGTGCAACAGTTAGTGTAGTGCAAAAGTAACTGTGGTGAGTGAGTGACCTCTGGTGGTGAGTGAATGGAAGTTCACAGACCAGATTCGTGACATAGCCCCCCAAGGAGCGGCTTCCAGACGCTCCTATACAATTCAGGAGGGTGGTGGAGCGGAGGCGGAACAGGGGAAGGGATGGAGGGTCAGGTCCACGTGGAAGTGGAGTGGCCGGGGACCAAGGCAGAGAAGCCAGGGTGGAGTCAACGGAACTAGAGCCCACCAGGGTGGAGCAGATGGGACTGGAGCCCACCAGGGCGGAGCAGAAGACCACCAGAGCCAGACAGCAGACCACCACGGCGGCGCAGACAGAACAGGCGGAGCAGAAGACCACCAGAGCCAGACAGCAGACTACCACGGTGGAGCAGACGGAACAGGTGGAGCAGAAGACCACCAGAGTGGAGCAGACAGACCTGAAGACCACCACGGCAGAGCAGATAGAGCAGGAGCACACCACGACGGATCAGAAACCCACAGCAGAGACTGGGACCTAGGGCAAACTGAGACACAAGGAGGAGAAATAACATGCACAGACACAAGGACTGAGGTAGGGAACATGGGAAGTCTATGAATATTTTCCCTGGTGGCAACTGAACGGGCAAGCAGTCCATAACTAAAAACATTGGTGGGAAGGGGACAGACAAACTGTTCATCAACGATTTCTTTGGCAGTGACAGACAAGACAGACAGTTCACAATCAGTCACCATGGCTGGCTCAGAATGGGGCGAGAGTTCAGAGATGGCCTCCATAGCCGTGACAGGGCAGGACAAGGAATCACAGACAAATAACATTGACACCTCTGGAGGTTCTGCAACAGTTGCCGCCACCTCTGGAGGTTCTACAATGATACACTCTGGACAAAGGAAGAGTTCAGTAACGGTCTCTTTGACCGCAACACAACAGACTGAGAGTACATTGCTGGGCGCTACCACCATACAAGGAGGCGAGCCCCATCGCTTCTAAAGGTTCTGCAGCACGTGCCGCCACCTCTGGAGAAGCTGCAGTGGGTGCAGTCACCCTAACCCTAACTAACCCTGGACCCCCTCCTAAAATCTCACCCTACAGCACCATTATAATGGATGTGTTTGGAGACGACTCGCCAGCTTTCACCGGTCTAAAAGGCTGTGACACTAGTGCAAGCAACATAGATGTAGAGGAAGAAAAGCAAGTTGAAGCTGAAGAGGATGCAAGTTTTTCTTCCATGTCAAATGATTCATCAGACACCAGTTATGAAGGTAACATTATCACTTAAAATAGTGGGCTAATAAATAGTTATAGGATGTAGACCTGTTTACACTGACTACGGAGTAATCTACACAAATTTCTGGAGCAAATTGTATTTTAACAATGCATTCAATTTCTGCAGATAATCCCAACCCGCGTTTAGCCCCGCGGACAGCTCCAAAAAACACGACAGCATTACCTGCTCGAAGGACAAGGGAACCGGATCTTCAGACTATGTTACTGGAGAAGGAAATTATGAGAGTGGAGATGGAGACAGAGAAGTTAAGGGTAGAAAAGGAGAAGCTTGAGCTAGAGAAACGGAAACTTGCCTTAGAAATCCAGCTGTTAGAGCGAAGGGCCAGCTACACAATCGAGAATGACAGTGTGTTTTGAACATCTAAATAATCCTTTGATCTAAAGAAATGTTCTGTATGTTTTAAATCCGTAATTAAATCCTAAACGCATCTTGATATAAAAAAAAAATAATTTCATAACACACTATTTAATCAATAGCTAAATTATTTATTTTTACATGCCAGCAATCATTTTGTACAGCTTTAGTTTATTCACTTTGCTTATGCTTTGTAAGAGTAGAAAAACTTTCAAATGTTGAAATGTAAAAAAAGGGAAATGTAAAATAAAATAAATAAAGTGCATATTTATTTAAAGCAGATACATTTCGTTTTCTTTTTATACATTATAATATACGATCTTTATATGTTACATTTGCCCTATTGCAAGCTGATTAGCCGAATTATATTGCTTCGGATGAGACGAGCTGCCACATCCTCTTCTGCGACTTGTTCCCTGATGTGTTCCACCTCTGCCTCCACTGGTACTAAATCCTCCGCAGGAAGAGGCACTCTCTTGTCTATGCAAATGTTGTGCAAGACAGCTGCTGCACATATAATGGTGCATGCCCTCTCTGGCTCCATCCTGATTTCACTGTGCAGGCAATAGAATCTGCAAGGAAGAAAATGCAGTAGCTATCCCGCAGGGGTAAACTATAGATTACCATTGCCAGTTTAAGGTAGCTAAAATAAATAAGGGCTGGCAGCTTCATAGTTAAACTAAACATGAACCACACACCTGCGCTTGAGCACTCCTATGCAGCGCTCAATGATCGACCTCGTCCGTGAATGCACATAGTTGTACTGCCTTTCCTGCTCCGTTCGTGGTACCATGACAGGTGTCATCAGCCACTTCTTCAAAGGGTAGCCACTGTCACCAAGCATTATGCCAGGAAGCCGCCCCTCCTCACACAATTGTGCCAGTGCACTCTCCCTCAAGATGCGTGCGTCATGTGCAGACCCATACCAACGCGCCACCACATCTATCAATTTCATGTTTGCGTCACACACAACCTGTATGTTGATTGAGTGAAAGCCTTTCCTATTTACAAAAAGGTACTCATTTTTAGATGGTGCCTGAATGCGCACGTGAGTACCATCAATACAGCCAAAAATACCGGGTATGCCAGAATCTCTTCTAAATTTGTCCTTGGTACGTGTGGCCTCCTCCTGGGTGGGTAGACGAACATGTATTTGAGCCCGACTTTGAAGGGCCAGAGACACTCGTCAGATCGCCCGGCAGGCTGTACTTCTGCTTACATTTACCATATCAGCGAATGTATTTTGGAAAGATCCACTGGCATAAAATCGAAGAGATATCAGCACCTGCAGTGCTGGGGACAGCGCTCCGTTCCTATCTGTTACGTGCTGTAACTGCGGTGATAACTCGTTGATTAATTCTAACAGTTCAACCCTGCTGAAACAAAACCTTTCAATAAGTTCTCTGTCTCCATATATATCTAGAGGATTGGTGCGGTCTCTCATTACTCTTTCACGCCTGAAAGCCCGCCGATCGTGTAGCCTGTATATCAGACGCGCCATTGTCTTTTAATTGTTTTTATTTATTATATTTATTATCACTATGGAAACAAGTCAAGGCTTTTCACTTTACACCTACCTTTGACTAGGCGTAAGATTTAGTCTCAGACGTGCGCTACGCCCAAATGGTGCAACAGGTATTAATTCTACGCAGGACTTAAAATGCATTTTACGTCCAGCCTAGCCTTACGACCGGGTGTACGTCCAGCTGGTGAAACCGGCCCATGAAGATCAACAGTGACTTGACTTAGCTCATGAAGATCAGCTGCGACTTGGCTTGACTCGTGAAGATCAGCTGCGACGTGAGGATCAGCTGTAACTTGGCTTGACTCGTGAAGATCAGCTGTGACTTGGCTTGACTTGTGAAGATCAGCAGTGACTTGGCTTGACTCGTGAAAATCAGTTGTGACTTGACTTAGCTCGTGAAGATCAGCTGCAACTTGGCTTGACTTGTGAAGAAAAGCTGTGATTGGCTTGACTCGTGAAGATCAGCTGTTACTTGGCTTAACTCATGACGATCAACGGTAGCTTGACTGGATTAATGAAGATCAATGGTGACTTGACTTGGCTCTTTAAGATCGACGGAGACTTGACCTGACTCATGACTGGCAGTAAGGACATGATGGGGTGTTGTTGTGGCCGCCATTTTGTGAACGGGCTCCGCTGTCGCCGCTTTTAACAATACAGATTGTGTCAAAGCACTTAACAGTATCAAATTGGAGGATAGAGTGTCAGTAATGTATAATGATAGGATTAAACACTCAATTTTCAGTTAAAGGCATTTCATTATTGAATTCAGAGATGTCATTGTCTAGCTCAGTTTAGTTTAAATAGTATCTGTGCAATCAAATCGGCGATTTTTGTGTGAGGAGGGGGATCCTCATTTTGTCGGATCCCCCTCCTCACACACCAGTAGTAAATAACCGCCAGCATGTGCCAAAAAGATTTATGGCTTTGACGTTTTGACCTTTCCCCCTCCCCCACATGGCACACCCACATAGTGACCACCCACGTCATGTTGACCCCGTGACCCGTTAATGCGTTCCAGATGTGAGGATCGGCATGCGTGAAATTCCGACGTCATCCGGGGATGAGATATGTTGTTTGTACAAGTATTTTTATGTTGGTAAAACCATAAATGAGCTGTCGAGTAATGTTTTTGAAGATTTTATGTTCATCCGAGCGTGAGTTATTTTATCTTGATTTGGGTTGCTTGGGCTTTTCTCTTTTAAGTGTTTGATACCTGTTTGACTTGTCGGGCCACGTGCTGCTGCTCACTGTGGGGGCAGCATGACGGCCCTACGGTCACAGGAGTTGAGTAATCTCACGCGGCGCCATGGTGTGAAAGTGGCGTCCGCGGTGAGTGTGGAGGACTGTTGTCTGACTGTTGTCTGGTGAGGTCGTGGGGCATGAACACATCATGTCGGCCTCCAGGATGAACAGTGCCACAGTTGTTTTTCTTAGTTCGGTTGAGAAAGCAAATGAGTTAGTTGAGACTGGTATAGTTGTTGATAACTTTTTTACTCCTGTACTCCCGCTTTCTATGCCATCTAAGAAAGTGTTGTTGTCCAATGTCCCGCCTTTCGTAAGTGATGAAACTTTGGTGAGAATTATGTCCCGTTATGGTAAACTGGTGTCACCTATTAAGATGATACCAGTTGGCTGCAAGTCCCCTCTTTTGAAACATGTGGTTTCGTTTAGATGCTTTCTTTTCATGACTTTAAAGGAAGATGAAGAACTCGATTTGTCACTGCATCTTAAAGTTGATGATTGTGATTATATTATTTATGCCACAACGGAAAAAATGAAATGTTTCAATTGTGGGGAGGTGGGTCATTTAATTCGCACATGTCCTAGTAAAACAAATGAAAACAGGTCAGTGGCCGATGATAGTGGGGGTAGAGTTGGTGAGTCGGTTGAAGCCGGACCATCAAACGCTGCTCCGTCTGGGACAGAGTCAGGTAAAATAAAAGGGAGGGTTGACGTGAGTCTGTCCAAGACTGAGTGTGTGACAGCTCCGGTAACTAATCCTGAGACCGTGATTGAAAAAAATAATTCAGCAAATGCTGATACTCCGATTTCTAAATCCATTGTGCAGACGGACATGCAAAGAAGTGATGGTGCGGTTAATGTTTTGCAGTCCCATTCGCATTGGGATGGCACTGAAATGGAGGCAGAACAAAGCCAATTCAAAGTTCCAACAAAGAGAAAAAAGCTGGTGATTTTCAAGCTAATAAAGCAAAGAAGGCAGATGTGGAGGATGTCTATTGTGACGATGGAATGGAAAGCGGTAGTGAGTCCTCTGACTCGAGCGTTAGTTTGTCTCAGAGTGACTTTTCTACCCGCAATTATGAAGTTGATGACATTAAACTCTTTCTTAGGGACACTAAAAATAAAAGAGGGGTGCGTGTAACCGAGTTTTTTCCCGACGTGAAACAGTTTGTTGACAAAACTAGGCTTTTCATGTCAGAAAGTTTGTTTACAAACAAATAGATATATAGATTAAAAAAGATAGTGAGAACACTCTCGTCTGGTGATACAAATGAAGACAGTGAAAAAGCTTAATACTATGACCATGAAAGGGTGTGTGAGTGCAGTTTTGCTATGTTTTTTTTTTTTTCTTCTAACATGTGTGAGGTGAATATTACAACAATTAATGTAAATTGTTTAGGGGTAATGGAAAAAAAGTGATAAAGTTTGAGGTGGTTAAACCAAAAAAATTTGATGTTGCCATGTTGCAGGAAACCCACAGTGATTTAAGAAATGCTGCTGATTGGGCAGCGGAGTGGGATGGAGTCTCAGTTTTGAGTCACAACACCTCACTTAGTGGAGGGGTTGCCATTCTTTTCGCCAAAAGTTTTATTCCACACTCTTATCAGGTTGAAGAAGTTGTTAAAGGCAGACTTTTAAAAGTAAGAGCTACTTTTGAAAAATGTACTTTTGTCTTTATTTTTGTGTATGTCCCTACTTCAGCTGTGGAAAGGATGGTGTTTTAAATGTACTTTATTCTGTTATGCAAAGATGTTGTGTGGAAGAATACTTATTTCTGGGTGGTGATTTTAACCCTCTGGGGTCTAAGGGTGTTTTGGGGGCCTGGAGAAGTTTTGACATGCCCTTTGATATACAGAAAACAATATATTGATTTAAAGATTCTAAGTCACTTTTTGAGTGGAAAGGCTCTATGCGAGAGGGCGTGACAAGGGCGTGACTCACACCTGAGAAGACAAAGGCCCGCATAATGAGCTCCATAATGAGCCATTCAGTCAGGTGTGAGTAGTAAATAGGGCATGGCTTGTGACAAAAATGATTTATGACCCTTGATTTATGGCTTTTTTGACCTTTGTGACCTTTCCCCCTCCCCCACATAGCGACCACCCACATAGCGTGTTGACCCCTTGACCCGTTAATGCGTTCCAGATGTGTGGAAATCGGAGAAGCGTGAAATTCCTACGTCATCCGGGGATGAGATATGTTGTTTGTACAAGTGTGAAACCATAAATGAGCTGTCAAGTAATGTTTTGAAGATTTTACGGTGGGGGTTTGCCCATCTGTGGACCACGTGGCAGTGGTATCTGGTTGCATTCCGAGGTCTGGTGTGTTATGGACTCTTTCTCTCTCTCTATGGGAGATGTATGTAAAAGGATGAACAGATTAAATTTTAACAGGTCAGTTTTAAGACAGACATATATTCTGATGACTGTATAAAATGTAATTAAATAACACTCTAATAATGAATTGGGAATGAATTAAAACCCTCTTACATTTTTCCAAGAGAAAAATATTTCCTCCTCTCGCAAGGAACCCCATTCTTCAAATGAGAGGTTTACCAAAAAATTGTGTTTAGTTTAAGTTGGAAAAGTCCTCTCTCTCTCTCTCTCTCTCTCTCTCTCTCTCACTCTCCGTCTCTCACACGCACGCGTGCGCATTCAATCGTCCCAGTCTTATTTTCTTCTATTAAATGAAAATAAATAAATAAATTATGCAATTACACGCAATATAAAACATTTACACTAGTTTTAGGTAACAAAACATTTTGTAATGAGGAACGGCGACGTCGAAATAAGAAAAGGAAAACAATATATATATTTTAACAGGCCAAACGATAAGGGCCATTGTGGACCCGACACGCCCAGACATGACAAATTTCTGTGTTTTATTCACATTTATTTGTATATTTGTACTTGTATCACATAAAATTTAAGTTTCTACATTATATTTAGAGCCTTTAATATTTATAGTGTATCATCCCTAAACCTACCCAGCACAGTAAACTTTCTTATTTTTACATTTTCATAAACATCATTTAGTATAATTTAATAAAAAAATAAAATAATAATAAAAATTTATTTAGCTAAAGCTAATTTATTAAAATGTTTTAATTTAATTTATAAAAGTGCTTATGGGTACAATCATTTGGAGTATTACTACACTCCATAGACAAAATTATTTTTACTGTACACCTACCAAAATTCTGCATACAACCATTTTTAATAAAATATATATTTTTAAGCGTTCTGAATTATGAGGACTCAAGAAGTTTCATCATAAACCCCATTGTCATATCAGTGTAATACCTATATCATTATACAATTTTGTATCATGATAAGTCATATAAACAAGCATGTACTTAAACATTTCAAGCTAAAGAGACTTATCTCTATTTTAAAGAATATGGTAATAAATTATTATATATGTCATAGTAACAAACGTTACTGAAGTAAATCATTTATCATACATTTTGATGTATTCAACAATTAATTAAGTTCACTGAACTTATAAAACACATAATTCTCTTCTTTTAAAGAAGGTGGTAAAAATAAATAAATAATGTGATTATAAATAACATACTGTATAAAAATAACCATTTAGTTTTACATTATTCTGGGAGCGATGATGATTGTCCGAATGAGAGGTCGAAGTAGGAAAAGCCCCTCTGTCCCCTTTCTCACCCTCACCCTCTTTGTTTCTCTCTCTCTCTCTCTTTCTCACGCACACACACACACACACACACACACACACACACGAACGAGCGTGCTCATGTTGGTTTTTATGTTTTCTGGGGGATTTTGTACTGTACAAACTGTACACATCACACAAAATGTTCTGCATATGCTTTACTTTTTTATTATTAAATATCATTTTAAGCAATCTGAATTATGACGATTCAAGAAATTTCATTATAAATCACATCTACATTGTTATATCAGTGTAGCTTCCATGACACTATACAAATTTGAGTTCTGATAAATCATATAAACAAGCACGTACATACATAAACATTTCAAGCTAAAGAGAGACTTATCTCTATTTTAAATAATATGGTAATAAAATGTATAGGACACCATAGTAACATGTTACTGAAGCAAATCATTTATAATACATTTAAACATGTATTTAGCATTTATTTAAGTTTATTGACCTTATAAAACACATCATTATCTTCTTTTAGAGAAGATGGTAGCAAATAAAACTGATTATATATAGCACACTGTATAAAATAAACATCTACTATAGTTTTAGATGACAATATAAAACGCCTTACATTTTTCAGAGTGCTTAGAGGTAGGCTGGATCTTTATGCAATGACGTCTATTCCACGAATGAAATGTGTCCAACAAAATAGATAAATATAAAAATAAAACAAAAAACGTTTAAGTTATAAACTTTATTAAATATAAAGAAAACTCACAGATCCTCCCAGGGCTAAACATAGTAGTGAAATGGATTGAATGCTTCAAGGCCCACTCAGAGACCGGGAGGAGTCTCTACGGACCATAACAGCTCATGTGTCAAGTTAGTGTGCTACCCCTTTTCAGAGTGAACGAAGACATCTTAAAAAATTTATTATTATTATTATTATTTAGGTATACTCTTAAGAGTGTAAATAAGATCTTTCAAACTTAAAAGACTGTTTAGACGGAATCTTACAGGTTTTTAATAAAATATTTTACTTATCTGTTTGCAAATTTAACCTTAATTATGATTTTTATTCAACAGTACCTGTTCAAATTTTAGTTTATCATTTAAAATTGTACTTAGTTTATTTGATTTCAAAGCATTTTCCGCTTAAAAGGCTAAATAAAATTGGACTATTACTAGGGTGAGCCTGTGATCTAGTTCGCGCTTATATAGTTGTACATGTTCATACTTTTTGAACCGACCTTTATCAGCGTGATAAATATCATAGGCCTATACTATCAATATACTATTGGTTATCTACTGAATAATATATGTAGAAATATACAAAATGTGATGTATCCGTTTTGAAGAGATATTTTATGACTTTTGCAGGAACCAATTCTTTTACCCATAACGTTCCGGCTCATTTAAAATGTTTGTTTAAGTCAACTACAGACCACGACACGCATTCTTTGGAGTTGTAAACTACTCTTGAATGAATCCGCACATGTGAGGAACACCTTATGCGGAGCAATGGGGCCCCCTGAGAATATTTAATTACGCTTTAAAAGCACAGAACAAGCTAAATGAATGTCAGACGGTATGAAAATACCTACATTGTTAAAACCTATCTACAATATGTATTAAACATATGCTTTGTTGTTAAGACTGCTTATTAATAGTGGTAATACTGATGTTCAGTTTTAACGGTTCACAAGTCTCATAAATCTATATCATTTTCATTTATTCATTTATTACTTTTCTTATTTTTACAAAGGTTTCAATTCCTAGTAAATATAAGGTCAAAACATGATATTACAAAAGAAATCAGCTTGACAAATGTTTTTAAAAATAGGGAATGCCAACTCCAAACAGATCCTCACACCCACACCCACCCAAACACACACACACACACACACACACACACACACAGAGGCACCATTCAGGAAGGTCAGCAGTTCAGATCAGAACTTTTTCCAAAATCAAGTATTGTGCATTTTTATAAGACTTACTGTTTTAAAGCATAAACTTCCTTTAAAGCTTGAATAAAAGGCTACCAGTTGTAGTTTCATATCCGTTGTGTTCTAACAAAGTCATTAATCGGTTCTCTTTGATTTATAAGATTTACTTTTATTACTGCACAAAGGTTCCCGCTACTTTTATAAGTCTGATAAATATGTGATGAATACACGAGGAAGTGAGAATCAGGTTACCAATTAAGTTTGACACAATGTTTTTAAGAAAGACAATTTATTTATTTTATTTTTATTTAGGTATACTCTTAAGAGTGTAAATAAGATCTTTCAAACTTAAAAGACTGTTTAGACGGAATCTTACAGGTTTTTAAATAAAATATTTTACTTATCTGTTTGCAAATTTAACCTTAATTATGATTTTTATTCAACAGTACCTGTTCAAATTTTAGTTTATCATTTAAAATTGTACTTAGTTTATTTGATTTCAAAGCATTTTCCCGCTTAAAAGGCTAAATAAAATTGGACTATTACTAGGGTGAGCCTGTGATCTAGTTCGGCGCTTATATAGTTGTACATGTTCATACTTTTTTTTGAACCGACCTTTATCAGCGTGATAAATATCATAGGCCTATACTATCAATATACTATTGGTTATCTACTGAATAATATATGTCGAAATATATAAAATGTGATGTATCCGTTTTGAAGAGATATTTTATGACTTTTGCAGGAACCAATTCTTTTACCCATAACGTTCCGGCTCATTTAAAATGTTTGTTTAAGTCAACTACAGACCACGACACGCATTCTTTGGAGTTGTAAACTACTCTTGAATGAATCGGCACATGTGAGGAACGCCTTATGCGGAGCAATGGGCCCCCTGAGAATATTTAATTACGCTTTAAAAGCACAGAACAAGCTAAATGAATGTCAGACGGTATGAAAATACCTACAGTGTTAAAACCTATCTACAATATGTATTAAACATATGCTTTGTTGTTAAGACTGCTTACTAATAGTGGTAATACTGATGTTAAGTTTTAAGGGTTCACAAGTCTCATAAATCTATATCATTTTCATTTATTCATTTATTACTTTTCTTATTTTTACAAAGGTTTCAATTCCTAGTAAATATAAGGTCAAAACATGATATTACAAAAGAAATCAGGTTGACAAATGTTTTTAAAAATAGGAATGCCATCTCCAAACAGATCCTCACACCCACACCCACCCAAACACACACACACACACACACACACACACACACACACACATACAGAGTCACCATTCAGGAAGGTCAGCAGTTCAGATCAGAACTTTTTCCAAAATCAAGTATTGTGCATTTGTATAAGACTTACTGTTTTAAAGCATAAACTTCCTTTAAAGCTTGAATAAAAGGCTACCAGTTGTAGTTTCATATCCGTTGTGTTCTAACAAAGTCATTAATCGGTTCTCTTTGATTTATAAGATTTACTTTTATTACTGCACAAAGGTTCCCGCTACTTTTATAAGTCTGATAAATATGTGATGAATACACGAGGAAGTGAGAATCAGGTTACCAATTAAGTTTGACACAATGTTTTTAAGAAAGACAATTTATTTATTTTATTTTTATTTTATTTCTTTTTTTCTTTTTTAAACACAGCTAAACCAGATAAAAGATTCTTCTTTCTTTTTGACAAACCTACATTTAAAAGTATTTGATCTTAAAATTATTTGCTCTTATTTTCTAAGGTCCAATAGACGAACCTTCTTAACTGAACAAAGAAAACATATTTTACATTCATTCATCATATTTTATTCAATATTTTTGTTCGTGTATCGTGGTTTCATGCCTTTGTCTAACGCTTTAGGTGAGGCCTTCTCTCTCTTAGAGCGGTCAGCATTCAGTGTTTATAGAAATAAATGAAATTAAGAAAATTTCGACTTGAGAGCGTTTGACTAAGTCCGTATTACTTTTTAGGACAATTATCCATATCCGTAGGATGTTAAGTCTTGTTGATTTACACATACAACTGAAGCATATCTAGCCATCGCTCTGAAAGCCACACATTCAGTAAAGTTGATGTTGTACATCTTCTTGAAAAGGTTACAGACACAAAATATCGAGGAATTTTGTGAGAACAAAAAAAAAACCCTATGTATCTCAAGAGACACAGTTTCTAAGAAAATCGCAGTATGAATACAGACAATTACGCTCGTGGGCATTTGTGTATATTTTTTTCTTACGTCACTAGATTTAGACCTCTTGTTCAAGTTAGCTGATGACGATATTCACATTTTATTTGTCTTACCAACGACTCGTTTCTTTCAAAGTTTTCCGTTTGCTATTAAATATTAGGCCTATGCGTACTACCCTTATAAGCATAAGCATCTGCCTCTTGCTAAAATTTTGATGTTTTGTCCACTTTTTGGCAGATTTGGTAGAGGTACTATGTCGACTCGTTGTAATGTGACAGTAATTAAGAACCATAACGTTAAACTACATGCCCATGAAAAGGTCACAGACGTAGGCTTTTATAGAGGAAATATGTTTGCACAACAGAAATATGTATCGGTATAACAGATACCTAATACTGAAATACTCTCTTTTAAATATATTTAATGTTTTTAGTTTTAGTGTTGATTTGACGGCCCACCCCAATACCTGATACCGCGCTATACTTTTTTCATTGTTTTTGTACAGTTTTTTTAGTTGAAGACCATCCTCAGAGTTTGGTCAATCATGCGGCGAGTGAAAACGAGAACAAATACAGTATAAGATAATTAAAGGAAAGTCAAGAGAGTGTTTAAACGGACATTGTGGTGTACATATTACTGGTCTGTCTACAAAGAGGCCACGCAACACAAGGCCTCGATCTTACTGTTTTCTCTGTTACATGTACATCTATTTCATTTAGAGCTCATACAGTTACGCATTACAATTTGAAGATGGTGTGAAAACAATATTTTCTTTGTACGCATATCTAAACGTGACTTTAATAAGTAAATCACAAATGTCATGTAGTTGATTCATTGAAAGGTGCATGTTATTGTCCGTTTTAGACGGTCTGCACCAACACACAGACACATGATTTAGGTATTCATCTGACCAAAAGTTTTGATCTTGGGGAAACACGCACAACACCAACTGAGAGTTGTCATGATTGTCTGCTCTTCTTTAAGAAAACATGCGGTCAGCAGTTTTAACACGCCTTAATTCTCTTAATTTTTCACAATCGCAAATGTTTGTTTAGCTTAAATATTAGTTGTTGTTTGTTTTTGTCAGTTACAAAAGTGGCAGGCGTGATGCTTATATGTATTTTTAAATAATTATGACAAAGTTACAGGTTTCCGGTACTTGACGAACCCTTGACAGAGTGTTACTCGATCAGTCCTCTGCGTTGTCTTTTAATAAAATATTCCATTGAATGTCACTAAGACAAATTCTGTAAGAGCATTCATAATTGTATATAAATGTACAAATCTTTATAGAGACAATAAGAACAATACGGTCTAACATCACAAACACAAATGCTTGTTCTAACTCTTTCACACACCAGACTGGTCCCTGGTAAGTACCCTAAAACTGAGAGATATCTTGACTTTGCACATTCTTTCTGTTTGAATTTGTTTACCGCTCTTGTTGTATTTTCCCCATCTGATGGTAATTGTTAGGCCTTGCACTTTGCCCCCTAGATTTTTTGCTGTCTCTTTGTCTATATTTCTGCTAATTTGCTTGATTTAATAAAACACGGCTTCAGCCCACCCGTCATCTTCATTCGAGACATTTACGTTATATTATTAATATTGTCCTAGTTTAGATATCAGATACGAGACCTATTTCCGTCTACACACAGATTTTCTTTTTAGAAAATTGATTTGAAAAATATATTTGTAAATTGCTCATATGTAAGTAGCATCGTATACACATTTTAACTTTTAACATTTTATTGTTGAATATACATTGATTTCAAATTGCTGTTACAAACAAACAATAGCGATGACATTACAGGCGGTCTAGCCAGAAAAGAAAATCTCTGCAAACCAACATGTTTTGCTGTAATAGAAAATCAACCAACGATCCGACAATTTCACAGGTCATGGTTTCATAATTTTTTGAGACCAGTGACATGCATAAATCTGTTACATAAGTACACAGACAGAGTACCTCGTTAATGTCCATATCATCGTCACATAACATCCAGAATTTTTCTGGCGGTTAAAGAGACTGAGCCTCTGCGGTAATAAATAAACATGCAGACATGGGTTATTTTTCAAGCTTAGACAAATCATTTCTTTCTTGAGATTTTTTACACATTTAGTGTCGCCTGTACAGTCATGATTCGGATTGCACGCATGCTCGATGACCGCGGTCATCAGTTCGATCATTTGTCCTCTGTAACGCTGTTTAAACGCAGAGTCTATGGCGCTTTTACAGGACACGTTTTCCAGCGCCGCAGTCGCACTCCAGTTGCTCATCCTCAGCGCCAGAGTCGAGCTCCATCGGCTTTTGCGCGGTGTCAGACATCCTTTTCAGAACTCGATTCTTTCCAAAGATAAACTTTGTCTCCTAATCGATATAGGCGTTGTGCGTTTCCTAGAATCTTGATTGACTGTTTTAATCTCGAATGAATTTCAGTTTCAATTTCCGGTTTATGGTTCAGATCCGCCAATATTAATTGAAAAATTGCAGAGCGAGTCAGGCTCAGGCGATTTGGTTTCTTGTAGCTGATTCTGTCGATCCATGTAGATAACGTTTGACAAGATCTTAGTAGTGGTCTGTCAAAAGTATTAATCTAGAGTTTATCCGAACAGCGGCTCTTTGCTCGCAGGGGATGAAGCGTAGCCGTAGTGACGGATCTTTTGTACATTCGGGCGAAATAAATTGTTGAGGTCTTGTTTCTACGTTTCAGATATTGGTTGGTTGTTGAGATGGGGGCGTTGCACTCAAAAGCGGAGGGCTGCGGGTTCGTGTTTTGGTCAAAGAGAAATAGTTCTCGAAAGATATTTTGGTTCTTATATTAAGATATTTTAGGATTTTTGTTAAGACGTTGGCAAATTGTTTCAAGTAACGTAACGTACGCAGACTGAATCAGTTCATCTATCATTGAAAAAATATTTTAACAGTATGATCGAAATATAGATTCATTTTAACACAATGTCTTCAAATAAAGTGATCATAATCAGAGTCAGTCGCATCAGAGTCAGACTTGTCGCTGCTTTGAGACAAAAAGTTTTTGATTCTTTTGTCCCATCATGGGATAATTTTGGTCATATGATGCGTTTTGTTCCAACAGGATGTAATGCATATGTCTGTTACAGACAGGTCTTGTTTCAGGAGCTATCTGTTATCGATCAGTATTATTTAAATGTCTGAATGCATCAAACAAAGATAAATGTGTTTATGATGTTATCTCAAAATGATTAGATCATTTATAATAATAGTAGTTCGTGAAACCTCTGATTGCGGTATTTATCAATTTTCTAAAAAGAAAATCTGTGTGTAGACGGAAATAGGTCTCGTATCTGATATCTAAACTAGGACAATATTAATAATATAACGTAAATGTCTCGAATGAAGATGTTTTGAAGCCGTGTTTTATTAAATCAAGCAAATTAGCAGAAATATAGACAAAGAGACAGCAAAAATCTAGGGGCAAAGTGCAAGGCCTAACAATTACCATCAGATGGGGAAAATACAACAAGAGCGGTAAACAAATTCAAACAGAAAGAGTGTGCAAAGTCAAGATATCTCTCAGTTTTAGGGGTACTTACCAGGGACCAGTCTGGTGTGTGAAAGAGTTAGAACAAGCATTTGTGTTTGTGATGTTAGACCGTATTGTTCTTATTGTCTCTATAAAGATTTGTACATTTATATACAATTATGAATGCTCTTACAGAATTTGTCTTAGTGACATTCAATGGAATATTTTATTAAAAGACAACGCAGAGGACTGATCGAGTAACACTCTGTCAAGGGTTCGTCCAAGTACCGGAAACCTGTAACTTTGTCATAATTATTTAAAAAATACATATAAGCATCACGCCTGCCACTTTTGTAACTGACAAAAAAAAACAAAAAAAAAAAACAACAACTAATATTTAAGCTAAACAAACATTTGCGATTGTGAAAAATTAAGAGAATTAAGACGTGTTAAAAACTGCTGACCGCATGTTTTCTTAAAGAAGAGCAGACAATCATGACAACTCTCAGTTGGTGTTGTGCGTGTTTCCCCAAGATCAAAACATTTGGTCAGATGAATACCTAAATCATGTGTCTGTGTGTTGGTGCAGACCGTCTAAAACGGACAATAACATGCACCTTTCAATGAATCAACTACATGACATTTGTGATTTACTTATTAAAGTCACGTTTAGATATGCGTACAAAGAAAATATTGTTTTCACACCATCTTCAAATTGTAATGCGTAACTGTATGAGCTCTAAATGAAATAGATGTACATGTAACAGAGAAAACAGTAAGATCGAGGCCTTGTGTTGCGTGGCCTCTTTGTAGACAGACCAGTAATATGTACACCACAATGTCCGTTTAAACACTCTCTTGACTTTCCTTTAATTATCTTATACTGTATTTGTTCTCGTTTTCACTCGCCGCATGATTGACCAAACTCTGAGGATGGTCTTCAACTAAAAACTGTACAAAACAATGAAAAAGTATAGCGGTATCAGGTATTGGGGTGGGCCAAATCAACACTAAAACTAAAAACATTAAATATATTTAAAAGAGAGTATTTCAGTATTAGGTATCTGTTATACCGATACATATTTCTGTTGTGCAAACATATTTCCTGAATAAAAACTACGTCTATGACCTTTTCATGGGCATGTAGTTTAACGTTATGGTTCTTAATTACTGTCACATTACAACAAGTCGACATAGTCCCTCTACCAAATCTGCCAAAAGTGGACAAAACATCAAAATTTTAGCAAGAGACAGATGCTTATGCTTATAAGGGTAGTATGCATAGGCCTAATATTTAATAGCAAACTGAAAACTTTGAAAGAAACGAATCGTTGGTATGACAAATAAAATGTGAATATCGTCATCAGCTAACTTGAACAAGAGGTCTAAATCTAGTGACGTAAGAAAAAATATACACAAATGCCCACGAGCGTAATTGTCTGTATTCATACTGCGATTTTCTTAGAAACTGTGTCTCTTGAGATACATAGGGTTTTGTTCTCACAAAATTCCTCGATATTTTGTGTCTGTAACCTTTTCAAGAAGATGTACAACATCAACTTTACTGAATGTGTGGCTTTCAGAGCGATGGCTAGATATGCTTCAGTTGTATGTGTAAATCAACAAGACTTAACATCCTACGGATATGGATAATTGTCCTAAAAAGTAATACGGACTTAGTCAAACGCTCTCAAGTCGAAATTTTCTTAATTTCATTTATTTCTATAAACACTGAATGCTGACCGCTCTAAGAGAGAGAAGGCCTCACCTAAAGCGTTAGACAAAGGCATGAAACCACGATACACGAACAAAAATATTGAATAAAATATGATGAATGAATGTAAAATATGTTTTCTTTGTTCAGTTAAGAAGGTTCGTCTATTGGACCTTAGAAAATAAGAGCAAATAATTTTAAGATCAAATACTTTTAAATGTAGGTTTGTCAAAAAGAAAGAAGAATCTTTTATCTGGTTTAGCTGTGTTTAAAAAAGAAAAAAAGAAATAAAATAAAAATAAAATAAATAAATTGTCTTTCTTAAAAACATTGTGTCAAACTTAATTGGTAACCTGATTCTCACTTCCTCGTGTATTCATCACATATTTATCAGACTTATAAAAGTAGCGGGAACCTTTGTGCAGTAATAAAAGTAAATCTTATAAATCAAAGAGAACCGATTAATGACTTTGTTAGAACACAACGGATATGAAACTACAACTGGTAGCCTTTTATTCAAGCTTTAAAGGAAGTTTATGCTTTAAAACAGTAAGTCTTATACAAATGCACAATACTTGATTTTGGAAAAAGTTCTGATCTGAACTGCTGACCTTCCTGAATGGTGACTCTGTATGTGTGTGTGTGTGTGTGTGTGTGTGTGTGTTTGGGTGGGTGTGGGTGTGAGGATCTGTTTGGAGATGGCATTCCCTATTTTTAAAAACATTTGTCAACCTGATTTCTTTTGTAATATCATGTTTTGACCTTATATTTACTATGAATTGCATCTTTGTAAAAATAAGAAAAGTAATAAATGAATAAATGAAAATGATATAGATTTACGAGACTTGTGAACCCTTAAAACTTAACATCAGTATTACCACTATTAGTAAGCAGTCTTAACAACAAAGCATATGTTTAATACATATTGTAGATAGGTTTTAACACTGTAGGTATTTTCATACCGTCTGACATTCATTTAGCTTGTTCTGTGCTTTTAAAGCGTAATTAAATATTCTCAGGGGGCCCATTGCTCCGCATAAGGCGTTCCTCACATGTGCCGATTCATTCAAGAGTAGTTTACAACTCCAAAGAATGCGTGTCGTGGTCTGTAGTTGACTTAAACAAACATTTTAAATGAGCCGGAACGTTATGGGTAAAAGAATTGGTTCCTGCAAAAGTCATAAAATATCTCTTCAAAACGGATACATCACATTTTATATATTTCGACATATATTATTCAGTAGATAACCAATAGTATATTGATAGTATAGGCCTATGATATTTATCACGCTGATAAAGGTCGGTTCAAAAAAAAGTATGAACATGTACAACTATATAAGCGCGAACTAGATCACAGGCTCACCCTAGTAATAGTCCAATTTTATTTAGCCTTTTAAGCGGGAAAATGCTTTGAAATCAAATAAACTAAGTACAATTTTAAATGATAAACTAAAATTTGAACAGGTACTGTTGAATAAAAATCATAATTAAGGTTAAATTTGCAAACAGATAAGTAAAATATTTTATTTAAAAACCTGTAAGATTCCGTCTAAACAGTCTTTTAAGTTTGAAAGATCTTATTTACACTCTTAAGAGTATACCTAAATAATAATAATAATAATACATTTTTTTAAGATGTCTTCGTTCACTCTGAAAAGGGGTAGCACACTAACTTGACACATGAGCTGTTATGGTCCGTAGAGACTCCTCCCGGTCTCTGAGTGGGCCTTGAAGCATTCAATCCATTTCACTACAATGTTTAGCCCTGGGAGGATCTGTCAGTTTTCTTTATATTTAATAAAGTTTATAACTTAAACGTTTTTTGTTTTATTTTTATATTTATCTATTTTGTTGGACACATTTCATTCGTGGAATAGACGTCATTGCATAAAGATCCAGCCTACCTCTAAGCACTCTGAAAAATGTAAGGCGTTTTTATATTGTCATCTAAAACTATAGTAGATGTTTATTTTATACAACGTATTATATATATATATATATAACCAGTTTTATTTGCTACCATCTTCTCTAAAAGAAGAGAATGATGTGTTTTATAAGGTCAATGAACTTAAATAAATTCTAAATACATGTTTAAATGTATTATATATGATTTGCTTCAGTAACATGTTACTATGGTGTCCTATACATTTTATTACCATATTATTTAAAATAGAGATAAGTCTCTCTTTAGCTTGAAATGTTTATGTATGTACGTGCTTGTTTATATGATTTATCAGAACTCAAATTTGTATAGTGTCATGGAAGCTACACTGATATAACAATGTAGATGTGATTTATAATGAAATTTCTTGAATCGTCATAATTCAGATTGCTTAAAATGATATTTAATAATAAAAAAAAGTAAAGCATATGCAGAATATTTTGTGTGATGTGTACAGTTTGTACAGTACAAAATCCCGCAGAAAACATAAAAACCAACATGAGCACGCTCGTTCGTGTGTGTGTGTGTGTGTGCGTGAGAAAGAGAGAGAGAGAGAGAAACAAAGAGGGTGAGGGTGAGAAAGGGGACAGAGGGGCTTTTCCTACTTCGACCTCTCATTCGGACAATCATCATCGCTCCCAGAATAATGTAAAACTAAATGGTTATTTTTATACAGTATGTTATTTATAATCACATTATTTATTTATTTTTACCACCTTCTTTAAAAGAAGAGAATTATGTGTTTTATAAGTTCAGTGAACTTAATTAATTGTTGAATACATCAAAATGTATGATAAATGATTTGCTTCAGTAACGTTTGTTACTATGACATATATAATAATTTATTACCATATTCTTTAAAATAGAGATAAGTCTCTTTAGCTTGAAATGTTTAAGTACATGCTTGTTTATATGACTTATCATGATACAAAATTGTATAATGATATAGGTATTACACTGATATGACAATGGGGTTTATGATGAAACTTCTTGAGTCCTCATAATTCAGAACGCTTAAAAAATATATATTTTATTAAAAATGGTTGTATGCAGAATTTTGGTAGGTGTACAGTAAAAAATAATTTTGTCTATGGAGTGTAGTAATACTCCAAATGATTGTACCCATAAGCACTTTTATAAATTAAATTAAAACATTTTAATAAATTAGCTTTAGCTAAATAAATTTTTTATTATTATTTTTTATTTTTTTTTATTAAATTATACTAAATGATGTTTATGAAAATGTAAAAAATAAGAAAGTTTACTGTGCTGGGTAGGTTTAGGGGATGATACACTATAAATATTAAAGGCTCTAAATATAATGTAGAAACTTAAATTGTATGTGATACAAGTACAAATATACAAATAAATGTGAATAAAACACAGAAATTTGTCATGTCTGGGCGTGTCGGGTCCACAATGGCCCTTATCGTTTGGCCTGTTAAAATATATATATTGTTTTCCCTTTTCTTATTTCGACGTCGCCCGTTCCTCATTACAAAATGTTTTGTTACCTAAAACTAGTGTAAATGTTTTATATTGCGTGTAATTGCATAATTTATTTATTTATTTTCATTTAATAGAAGAAAATAAGACTCGGGACGATTGAATGCGCACACGTGCGTGTGAGAGACGGAGAGTGAGAGAGAGGACTTTTCCAACTTAAACTAAACACAATTTTTTGGTAAACCTCTCATTTGAAGAATGGGGTTCCTTGCGAGAGGAGGAAATATTTTTTCTCTTGAAGAAAAAATGTAAGAGGGTTTTAATTCATTCCCAATTCATTATTAAGAGTGTTATTTAATTACATTTTATAAAACCAACAGAATATATGTCTGTCTTAAAACTGACCTGTTAAAATTTAATCTGTTCATCCTTTTACATACATCTCCCATAGAGAGAGAGAAAGAGTCCATAACACACCAGACCTTGGAATGCAACCAGATACCACTGCCACGTGGTCCACAGATGGGCAAACCCCCACCGTAAAATCTTCAAAACATTACTTGACAGCTCATTTATGGTTTCACACTTGTACAAACAACATATCTCATCCCCGGATGACGTAGGAATTTCACGCTTCTCCGATTTCCACACATCTGGAACGCATTAACGGGTCAAGGGGTCAACACGACGCGGGGGGGTCGCTATGTGGGTGGTCGCTATGTGGGGGAGGGGGAAAGGTCACAAAGGTCAAAAAAGCCCTAAATCAAGGGTCATAAATCATTTTTGTCACAAGCCATGCCCTATTTACTACTGGTGTGTGACTGAGAGAGAAGAGTTACAAGAAAGAATGTGAGGAAAAAAGAAATGTGTATACGTATAACTATCACATAAAATAACTTGAGATTCACTTGTGAGTGCAGTTAAACAGTTTATTAGGAACAAACAAACAAATAAACAACAGAAGAGTCAAGACATCGTGGGTGCAATATCCAAAATATCCAAAACAGTGGCAGGAAACTGGAACCCAGGAAACAGCAGAAACTGCATGAGAAAACACAAAACAGACGTGAGCAACACAATGAACGGACAAAGACAAAGCAAACATGGTGACAATACATACACTACCAGTCAAATTATTTAAACAGTAAGATTTGTGTAGAACAGTAACAGTAAGAAGTGTCTTCAGCTCACCAAGCCTGCATTCATTTGATCCAAAGTACAGCAAAAACAGTACATTATATTTATTATAATATATAGGCCTACATATTTTTACTATTCAAAATAAATAAAGCATAGAACATATAACTATCTTCACGTCGTGCAACATTTAAATGCAATGAAAGGTTGCCTATCATATTTCAAAATGTTGCACTCGATTTTACACATTTTATTCTGGAGTTATAGTTTGGGACAAGTTCACCAGTAAATGCGTTCAACTTTGTCACAACAACACATTATCGAATGCCAATAAGAAACATTACTTACTCGGTATAAAGTATCTCCTCCTCCGCCGCCGCCGGCTCCAGCTGCGCTCGCGCTCTGTTTGTGAGATAAACAAAAGCTTTTTCCTCTCAGCGTGTCTTCTGGGGGTAAATACAAGGCTTTTTCCTCTCAGCGCGTCTTCTAGGGGTGGAGGTTTGTAATAACAATAGCGCGAGCAGCACGTGGGCGTGACCTAATTAGAGATAATGAGACCAGACGGAAAAACTGGACATGTCCTTGGTTTCATACGGATTACTTTATCACAGAATATTTGTTTTCGGTATGACTTGCTTCATTTAACAGTAGACATATCAAGCTTTCTATAGATATATTTCTCATGTCTCTGTGTGAAGTATTTGCTGAGTTAGTGACGTGTTTCAAAAAGCAGTTCGCGGAGACGGAGAAGACAGAGAGCGCACCCTGTTTGTTTTCTTTATTCTTCAAAATCACAAAGTTTAGTTTTTATTATGAGTGTATACAAATAAAAGTAGACCCCTTACAGATTCGAATGGTGTATTGCTCTTATCTGTACGATCAAAAATGGCAGAGTAATTCAAGCTCATTTCGGCCTTATCAGGAAAATCTGCCTCAAAACGCATATATGCGTTTGTCGACCCCAGAGGGTTAACTGTACAATGTCAAATTTGGATAGGAATCTTTTTGAGCCCCATTTGCCCTCTCGTAATCGTTTAACTCAACTTGTTAAGGCACATGAGTTATGTGACATTTGGAGGCAGTCTAATGGGACACAAAGACAGTACACCTGGACTCATGTTCGTGACAGTGTTATCTCTCTGGCTAGGTTGGATCGGTTTTATGTTTATGAGCATCAATGCAATATTGTAAGTAGATGTTTAATCACCCCGTTGGGTTTTACTGATCACAGTATGGTGCAGTGTTGTGTGTTTTTAAACTCAATTAAACCAAAGAGTGCGTACTAGCAGCTAAATGTAAACTTGTTAAGTGATATGTATTTTGGAGATACTTTTAAGGTGTTTTGAGGCAAATTTAAAACCACAAAGGGATCTTTTAATCCCTTACGACAATGGTGGGATTTTGGAAAAATTCAAATGAAACAGTTTTGTATACAGTATACTCAAAGCGTCACTAAAGAGGCTACTTTAGTTATGAACACCTTGGAGGCCGATATTCAAAAACTTCAGGAATTGGCTGAGTCAACTGGTGTCCAAAGTTATTTTGACACTTTGGCTAATAAGAAGACACAGTTTGGCTGATTTGCTGGGTTTTAAAGCACAGGGGGTCACTCTGGTCAGTTCACGGTTCCTGAGTGTGAGCCAGATGGATGCTCCTTCCAGGTTTTTTTTTAACTTGGAGAAGAAGAACGGCCAGAGTAGAGCCATTCATGCTTTGCGCTCTGAATCTGGTATATTATTGACAGACCCTGCAGGAATCTGCAGGAGAGCAGTTATTTTCTATGAAAATTTGTACAAGAATGAACTCGGAGCAGGATATGAGGGTGAAAGTGACTTTTTCGACGAATTGCCTCAGGTACCGGAGGAAGCCAATGCTAAAATCTCAGGTGCTTTGAGTGAGGCAGAGTTGTATAAGGCCCTCCAAGGAATGGAGTCGGGAAAGGCTCCGGGAATTGATGGTCTGCCAGTTGATTGGTATAAGACGTTCTGGGCTGAACTGAAAGAGGATCTGCTGGAGGTATTGTATGAAAGCTTGGCTGAAGGCCGGCTGCCTCTAAGCTGCCGTAGAGCAGTGTTAACCCTCTTGCCCAAGAAAGGTGACCTTACTGACATCAAGTGTTGGTGGCCCGTATCTCTGCTCTATAGTGACTACAAACTGCTCTTCAAAGCATTGACAAATCGGTTAGCAGGGGTGATGAGTTGTGTCATCCATCCTGACCAGACCTACTGTGTTCCCGGCAGATCGATATTCGATAATGTTTCTTTGGTTCGTGATGTATTTGAGGTCTCCAAGATGCTTAACTTGGATTGTGGTTTAATTTCTCTGGATCAGGAGAAAGCTTTTGATCGTGTGGAGCATTGTTACCTTTGGAGAGTTTTAGAATCTTTTGGTTTTTGCCAAAAGTTTATTGATTGTATCAAAGTTCTTTATAGTGGCGTTGAGAGCATTCTTAAAATCAATGGTGGTTTATGTGCTCCTTTTAAAGTCTATAGAGGTGTCAGGCAAGGGTGCTCATTATCTGGCATGCTTTAGTTGCATCCTCATTATGGCACAAATTTGCATGTGTTGATCCGCCCATTCATCTGTTAGCTAAAATCCAGGCTACTTTAATTGATTTTTTCTGGGATAAACTCCATTGGGTCCCACAGAGTGTGCTGTTTTTGCCTAAGGAGGAGGGTGGGCAAGGCTTAACCCTCTGGGGTCTGAGGGTGTTTTGGGGCCCCGGAGAAGTTTTGACACGCCCTGACATTTGTGCTTTTTTCAGTTGCTTATAAACATTTTAATGGCTAAAGTCTAAAACCACTGTATTCAGCACAAACTGGGCTACAATAATATGTGAGCAGCATGTACGTACGTGATTGTGTTTTTGAGAAAACAACATTTATGCGTGGTTGGAAAAAAACTACAATTTTAAAGTAACTGAAATAAGGCCATAAAACACATACAGAACATTTGCTCACAAGAATTTTGAGAAATGGATCTTGTAGCCTAGAATATTTGCTTCAAAATTATCTGAAAATAATCTAACTCACTCATTCAGAGAAAACAATATATTGATTTAAATTTTCTAAGTCACTTTTTGAGTAGAAAGGGTCTATGCGAGAGGGCGTGAACTTTCCTGGATAATGCTGTGACTCACAGCTGAGAAGACAAAGGCCTGCATAATGAGCTCCATAATGAGCCATTGAGTCAGGTGTGTGACTGAGAGAGAAGAGTTACAAGAAAGAATGTGAGGAAAAAATAAATGTGTATACATATAACTATCACATAAAATAACTTGAGATTCACTTGCAAGTGCAGTTAAACAGTTTATTAGGAACAAACAAACAAATAAACAACAGAAGAGTCAAGACATCGTGGCTGCAATATCCAAAATATCCAAAACAGTGGCAGGAAAACGGGAGAAAGCAGAAACTGCATGAGAAAACACAAAACAGACGTGAGCAACACAATGAATGGACAAAGACAAAGCAAACATGGTGACAATACATACACTACCAGTAAAATTATTTAAACAGTAAGATTTGTAATGTTGTTGTTTTTTTTTGTTTTTTTTTAAGAAGTGTCTTCAGCTCACCAAGCCTGCATTTATTTGATCCAAAGTACAGAAAAAACAGTACTTTATATTTATTATAATATTTAGGCCTACATATTGTTACTATTCAAAATAAATAAAGCACCCCCCCCCCCCCCACAATAAAATTAATAAATTAATTAGTAAGCATGTTGATGGGCTTATCAGGAGCAACTTGTTACGACCCTGGTCTAGGGTCAGGAAGCCAAGATAAATAAAGAATTCTGAGATCTGATGTTACTTTGTATTGGTGAATTTATTTTCTTATTTTAAGTCTCACTTGTAGTAACACAGTAAAAAGGCTCTCTCTTCAGGATTGGGCAAAGCCAAAACAACAAACTAAACGTAACACTAACTATACCCAGGGAGTCTAAATAATCTAAGTAAAGAAAAAAGAAACAAATGACAGCATTCTTCTCTGACTCCCTACCTAAACCAAAAACAGGAGAAAACGTAGTTTACAATAAAGAAAAACGGGACCCAATCCCTACAGCCTTGTTAGTAAACAAAAAAAAAAAAAAAAAATTTAGTTAAAAAGTCGAAACCAGGAGACAATAATCAACACTATAACAAAGATCAAAGTAAACTCAGTTATACACTACACAAATTATCCACTCAGAAAAGACCAATACTATGTCACCACAAAGACCAATCCACAACACACGACAATGCCAACAACTCTCTCTCCGATCTCTTCCACTTCCGTCCCACTATTTCAAAAGATGCTGGATTTCCCCGGGACGAATCAGCAGATGCGTCTTCACGTCCAATTAGGGCGGAGTCACCTAAGAGCGAGAGAGAGAGAAAAAGAGAGAGAGAAAGAACTACGTCCCCGGACGTAACAAACTACATTATTACATTAGCAATCACCAATATTGCTCACGTGATTTTATAACATAGATGCACACATGCTTTGCATGTATTATCATACAATACAAAAACAACATTTTATAACTGAGAAACTAAATTATTATTGTTAAGCTTATTATAAACATGTTTGAGCAGGTATTTGCAAACAGAGTAGGCTACTTCACAGTAAACATTGGTCTAAACTTTCTTAGACATTACTTTTATATCATTGTTTATAGAACATATAACTATCCTCACGTCGTGCAACATTTAAATGCAATGAAAGGTTGCACTCGATTTCACACATTTTATTCTGGAGTTATAGTTTGGGACAAGTTCACCTAGTAAATGCGTTCAACTTTGTCACAAAAACACATTATCGAATGCCAATAAGAAACATTACTTACTCTGTATAAAATATCTCGTCCTCCACGGCTCCAGCTGCGCTCGCGTTCAGTTTGTGAGGTAAACAAAGCTTTTTCCTCTCAGCGCGTCTTCTGGGGGTAAATACAAGGTTTTTTCCTCTCAGCGCTTTTCTGAGGTAAATACAAGGCTTATTTCTCACAGCGTTGTAGGGTTTGATACATAAATATAATTTAATTTAGCTCAAAGGGAATCATTTATGATTTTACAGGGAATTTGAACAGAATCACTGTTCTGCGGCTGATCACAAGATATTAAAATCCAAAATATAGTGAAAACACTATTAATAAGCACAGTAACAAGATTGGCAGATTAAGACATTAACTTGTAAGCACAAAACACAAGATACTTCTCTTTTCAATATAAATAAGACTTTATTTATATAAACCTAAGACATAAACTAATCTAACATGAACACACGCATTCACACATTCACACGTTGCAGAAAGAGAGAAAGGATGAGTTTAGAGAATGAGAATGTGAAATCCCAAGTTTATAGCAATATGTGCTATCGCATAGACCTGAACAAACCATCAATCACTTAATTAACCCTCGCATTGAGTTTCTCAATGAGGCTAAAATTTATATTAAATGCACCACTTCAGTTAGACCTGGAGTTACTTGCTTGCGTTGCCTTTGTGTTACAGGGATTCCCTTCTGTCATCGTCGTTGCAGGAAAGGGGTTTTCCCGAGTTGGTGATAGGCTGGAAGTTCAGTAGTCTTTGAAGGGATGTCTTGGGCATTGGCTGAGGATGCGGAGTTGGTCTGGTTGAAGTTTTGAGGCGGTCACAGGCTCGAGTTGAACTCGGAGACGAGGCGTGGCGGCAACCTTAACTTTTGAACACGAGACTCAACGGAAAGAAAAGAAACTAAAGTAAAAGAATAAAATGAGTAACGAGACTAGGTTGTTTTTCTTCTCATCGTGGTGTTAAGTAGCAACTGGCCTGTAGGCCAGAGCACGCTCAAAGAGCACTAAAAGCAACAGCGTCAAAACGCGGTGGCGAGAAGAGAGAATGGCGAGAAGGGAAGAAGATTTGATGGTGTCCTGAGTTTTTAAACTCGGCTTTTGGACACATCCCATCTGGTGTCTTGACCAATTAGATAGGCTATTATCTTAGCTAGGGTTGTTCTTTCCATCATAAATCAGCATGTTATCAGTCACATGGTCCGAATTTTACACACTCTTGCAAAGTATACTTTTGGATGTGATTTTTATAACCAGAATATGATACATTTGACAAAGAATCAATCGGAAGAAACGTGTCAAGCTAGAATTGTCAAGCTCATACATACCAAACACGAATACCTTAAAGTCATTCAATAGTTATTAAAAAGACATACATAATATGTGCTTAAAACATGATCGTCTAATGTGTGGATTACATACATAATATAGTGTTATGCCTAGCAATGTCCTTTTAGGATGATTTTATATGCATATGAAAAAGAAAGTCTCTGTGTAGTTCTATGTAGGACATAGGGACATGTTCGGTGAAGACCACAGAGAGGTTAAAAGGTCTCCTAAATAATTTCAGTCTTAGTCTTTGTCTTGTATGTGTGGGGGAAAAGTCCATCTAAAGAAGCTCGTGATTTCTCTTGTGGAACACATGTGATGGCCATTTCTTTGACCATTAATCTTGATTAGTTGTCCCAAATTTGACAATCTCCTTCCGGCATTGTACTTATCAATAAGTATTCTTTTGTCTTAATGTTGCGAGCTGTTCTGTGAAAGAGGCTTGTTGGTAAGGCTTGCTCCAGATTCATGGCGCCAGAGTACCATGGACAGATTTATGAGTCCTGTTGGGCTTCTCTGGAATTTCGGCTCCTCGTGTTTCGATGTTCTGATCGGATCTTAGTTTTGTCTGACTCGTTCTGATCCTACAGCGTGTTCTTCCAAAACTGAAAAGTATCCGAGATGAACGCATTGCTGCTTTGTTTACGGTGGTGTGGGCGTTTAAATGTTGCGTGTCTCGCGTGGAGATTTGTAATAACAATAGCGCGAGCAGCGCGTGGGCGTGACCTAATTAGAGATAATGAGACCAGACGGAAAAACTGGACATGTCCTTCCCAGTCAACACGTGAGATCACGTGATGATCACAGTGACATCACACCATTCTCATACGGTGATCCTCACAGAATGAGTAATATGTGAGCTCATTGTGAACTCAAAATGTTGAGTAGGTTGAGAGGTGGCAGTTCAAATATCAGTCGCTGGGGGACATTCTACTTCCTGTTTCTCAACATTATCACAGAGATATCACAGTGCTCTCACATGATGAGCTCATGAGTGCACGCCCAGCTAACAGATTTCTGCTATAAGAACCTTCTCCAAACATACAACTGACTTCCAAGACACAGCCTTATATTAAATCAACTGAAATAAAAGAATACATTAAATCTCTCATGATCTCAGCAGAGAAAGATTAAACAACTCCACAAACAGCATCACCTGCTCCACTCATTACTAACCAGACTGACTTTATTTCGGACATCTACAAAAGCGCTTATTGAGAATTAGATGTTTTTATTGTTTCGTTTGATGTTACCATCAAAGTGATTAGTGTTTGCTTTAGTTGGGCTCTTGACCCTTGACTTTATAGCATTATATTTTTTGGGGCTGCTGTAACTGTGTTTGTAAAGCACATTTGTCATGGTAAGTAACACCAAAAGACACTGCAACCAGGTGATATTGGTTTGTTGTTGTTGATAACAACAAAATCATCACCTAGATTCAGTATGCAGTCTTTGTGAAGTGTTAATAATCTGAACGTTTTAATTATAACAGCTTTTTGATTATACAGTATAGGGTCAAACAGTGTAATAATTTATGAATGATTTTAAAAGAATAAGTCACAAACATTTTGAGCTATGGTGTCATTTAAAAAGAAAAGAGAGACATCAAACATCGGTGTATGAATCTCAGCAATGGTGACAGTCAAAAGCTTCATGCTGCAATGCATGCTGGGTATCTAGTCTCTGTTCAGTGAGCGCACTTTGACCTTACATTGTGACCATAGTATGAGCTCACAGTGAGGGCGCTGTGAGGTTACACTTTTAGCTCACTGTTACCTCACGTTGTGACCTCATCACGAGTATCCTGGGAGATCATGGTGACATCACTGTGAGATCAAATTGTTGACTGGGTTGGTTTCATACGGATTACTTTATCACAGAATATTTGTTTTCGGTAAGACTTCAATTAACATTAGACATGTCAAGCTTTCTATAGATATATTTCTCATGTCTCTGTGTGAAGTATTTGCTGAATTACAGTTCATTTTAGTGACGTGTCACAAAAAGCAGTTCACGGAGACGGAGAAGACAGAGAGCGCACCCTGTTTGTTTTCTTTATTCTTCAAAAGCACAAAGTGTAGTTGTTATTATGAGTGTATACAAATAAAAGTAGACCCCTTACAGATTCGAATGGTGTATTGTTCTTATCTGTACGATCAAAAATGGCAGAGTAATTCAAGCTCATTTCGGCCTTATCAGGAAAATCTGCCTCAAAACGCGTATACGCATTTGTCGACCCCAGAGGGTTAATACATCTGCAAAGCAGAATAGCAGCCTTTCGTTTGCAGCGTATTCAAAGACTATTAGTTGGTACTGTTGATTTTAAATGGTGTGCTGTTGCATATGTAATTTTTACATAAGCTTGAGAATCTGGGGCTGGATAAAACTATTTTTCTGTTGGACCCCAGGAAACTGAACACTTCTGGTTTGCCAGTGTTTTATAGGAACATTTTTAAAGTTTGTAGTCTTTTTGTTTTCAGACAAACAGAAGACCCACAGTCTCTTTATTGGCTTTTGGAGGAACCTTTAGTTCGTGGAGCACGTCTGGACTTATCTGCAAATTGACTTTTTCCAGGACTTAACAAGGCACTCGTTGATAATAAAGTCATAACTTTGGGATAGTTACTGGGATAATGGGGTCGGAAGTGGGAGATTTCTCGCGGTTAACACTCAGGCATGGTTGTAAATGCATGCCTGATGGCCAGGTGTCAGTGGAGGATTGCCTGATAGCTGTGAGTGCGGCGGTCGGTGGCGCTAATATCAGATCCGCATCTCGTATGAATAAAGCCACCGTGTTTTTTCTTAGTGAAAGCAAAATGGTGGATGACTTGATTGAAACTGGGTTGATAATTAAAGACACTTTTGTGCCTGTATTGCCTTTGTCAAGCCCATCCAAGAAAGTTGTTTTATCGAACGTACCTCCATTTGTTAAAAATGAAAAGTTAGAGCAAATACTCCAGAGGTATGGCAAAATAGTGAGTCCCATTAAAATGATTCCACTCGGATGTAAAAATCCTGATATTAAACATGTAATGTCTTTTCGGCGTCAGGCTTTTATGATTTTGAATTGTCAGAATGATTCGTTAAATCTGTCGGTGAAACTGAGCATCGATGGCAAAGATTACACTATTTTTGTCAGTTCAGACTCTATGAAATGTTTTGTTTGCGGTGATTTTGGACACGTTAGACAAACTTGCCCGAATCGGGACAGGCCGGCAGGCCTTCCTGCTGCTCCGGCTGCAGGTGCGGAGAACAGCGAGAGGGCGGCCGGAGCTGAAAACACCTCACCCGGCTGAGGTTCTGATACCCCAGCGGCCGAAGCAACATCCACGCTCTCGCTGTTCTCCGCACGTGCAGCCTGCAAGGGTGACTTGCCCGAGAGGCCGGTGCTGGTTGCCTCTAAAGACGGCCTGGTGGAGACTGCTGAGGAGGCGGCCGGGCCGAGTCATTCCGCTGTGCCACAGGCAGAGACGAGCCTGGAGCAGGTGTGCCTGAGACTGATTCGTTTTGTTTTGAAAAACAAAAACGGCTTGACAAAATTGAGAGTAATACACCTATTGATGACTCGTTTAATCAGAGTCAAGATGACGTTTCATCTCAAGAACTTGTGGATTTAAAACTACAAATGGATGATTCCGACAAGGAATGTGAAGAAGA
Source organism: Onychostoma macrolepis (assembly GCF_012432095.1). Classification (NCBI taxonomy): domain Eukaryota; kingdom Metazoa; phylum Chordata; class Actinopteri; order Cypriniformes; family Cyprinidae; genus Onychostoma; species Onychostoma macrolepis. The sequence continues at coordinate 31,392,375 of NC_081175.1, forward strand.
TGTAGAGATAATGGAAAATGACGCGATGGATTCAGATCCAGCCTCTGGAGGTACGACTAAATTTTATTCTGTTAAACAGATTAATAACTTTCTTGATATTACAAAGGGGCTTCGCAAACCCAAAATTGAGTCATATTTTCCTGATTTGAAAGTGTTTTTGCTGTCTGGTACAATGGCTATGAGGAAAGCTTCCTTTGATGAGCTTGATAAACCCAAACGGTACCGTCTTAAAAAGCTTCTTAGTAATGTTAGAAGTTCCTTAAATGTGCAAGGCAAAAAATGAGTATGGCTTGGTTACCTGGAATATTGAGTGTCTATTTTATACTTTTCTTTATGGCACCTTTAAGAATTAGTTCATTGAACATCAATGGGTGTCGTGATGCTATGAAAAGGGCTAGTCTTTTTGATTATATTATGATGAAGAATGCTGGTGTGGTGTTTTTACAGGAAATACATACAGATGTGAATAATCAGACACAGTGGTTGAGTGAATGGAAGGGTCAGGCGATCTTGAGTCATGGCTCTAGTGTCAGTGCAGGGGTGGCTATATTGTTGGCACCTGAATATAAAGAGCAACCTGTTAGTATTTTTGAACTAGTTTCTGGTCGATTGCTGAGAGTTGATGTAACTATTCATGGCGTTGATTTTTCTTTTGTTAATGTGTATGCACCCAATATTGGGTCAGAACATGTTATTTTCTTTGAAAACTTAAAACATCTTTAAATCATGGTTTTCATGATAGGACCATTGTATTGGCTGGGGATTTTAATTGTACTTTAAGTCATACTTTGGATAGGAACCATGAAGAACCCCATAGTAAATCAGCTGATGTGCTTCGGTCCCTGATTGTGTATCACAATCTTGTTGATGTTTGGAGAGAATCATTTCCCCAGGTTAGGCAATATACCTGGGTGAAAGTAAATTCCAATATGGTATCTGGGGCTAGGCTGGATAGGATTTATGTACAAAAAAGTAAAAGAGGTCAATTTTATAACAGCTGTATATTTCCTACTGCTTTGTCTGATCATCGTTCTCTATCTATTGATGTCATCACTGTAGAGAGCACTTTCAAGTATTCCTATTGGAAATTTAATAGCAGATTATTATTAGATCACAACTTTGTGCACTCTTTCACTTATTTCTGGGAGATCTGGAGAGAGAAAAAAACACCGTATAAGTCCCTGAGCCAGTGGTGGGACATTGGCAAAATTCAAATCAAATTGTTTTGCCAGAGTTATTCTGCTTATATTAAAAGTTCTTTGGACAATAAGATGGCACAGCTTGAGCAAGAGATACTTCAACTGAATATTGAAGGGGCCATTGTTAACACCGCTGAGTCTTTGGAACGCAACAAATTTCTTTTGCGGAATCTATTGGAGGAAAGAGCCCAGGAGATGCTTATTCGCGCAAGATTTGTAACTTTTAATAGCATGGATGCTCCTACATCTTTTTTCTTTGACTTAGAGAAGAAGACTGTGGATAAGAAGATTTTGGGCTGTTTGAAACTTCCAGAGGGGAGGACGATCACTGATGGTCATGAGATTATTTCTTATGCATTGTCTTTTTATGAGGATCTTTACAGAGCTGAACCTTGTGATGAGGAGATGGCTGATTTTCTCCTTAAGGATTTACCTCATTTTTCGGAAGGGGAGAAATCTATGCTTGATAAACCATTGACTTTTGATGAACTCTCTGTAGCTGTTCAAGAGATGTCTTCTGGCAAAGCTCCAGGATTGGATGGAATTAACGCTGAATTTTATAGGCACTTTTGGCCTGTTATTGGAAGGGATTTGTTTTCTGTTTTTTTGGAGAGTTTTAAAAGAGGTACACTTCCAGTGAGTCTACGTAGAGCTGTGGTCACCCTGTTGCCTAAAAAGGGGGATCTTGAAGACATCAGATGCTGGCGTCCAGTCTCTTTACTTGGAGTTGACTATAAGATATTTTCAAAGTCTTTAACTAATAGACTGAAACTCTACATTTCTTCAGTGATTCATGCAGATCAGTCATACTGTATTCCAGGAAGGACTATTTTTGACAATATTTTTTTGACTCGGGACTTGATTTCTTTTGCTAAGGTACACAATCTTAATATTGGTTTTGTGTCTTTGGACCAGGAGAAAGCCTTTGATCGGGTGGATCATGGGTTCCTGTTTAAGTGCCTTGAGGCTTTTGGTTTTGGCCCATCTATTATTGCCTATATAAGACTCTTGTATACTGACACATATAGTATGCTCAAAATTAATGGTACCCTTACAAGACCTTTCAGCATAAGTAGAGGCATAAGGCAGGGGTGTGGTCTCTCAGGAATCTTATACGTCATTGCTATTGAACCTCTTTTAGTTGCACTAAGAAACAAGCTAGGTGGCATATCAACGGTGTGTCCGTCTACTTCAGAATTGATAACTGTTAGAGTTAGCGCCTACGCTGACGATGTTACTGTTATCATTAGATCTGCTCAAGATGTTATGGATTTGAGAGAATCTCTGGACATTTATCAAAAAGCCTCCTCTTCTCGAATCAATTGGCAAAAGTGTGCATCCTTTTTAATGGGTGAATGGGAGAATGGAGGCCCTCCAGTACTTCCGCAGAATTGTTCTTGGAGTCTGGAAGGGTTTAAAGTGCTGGGAGTTTTCCTTGGGACCGACCAATATATTCAGAAGAACTGGGATGGTATTTTTTTAAAAGTTTCTGGACGTTTACAGAGGTGGAAATGGATTCTGTCTAAATTATCATATAGGGGAAGAGTGCTCATCATTAACAACTTGGTAGCTTCCATGTTGTGGCATCGCTTAAATGTGCTTGACCCACCAAAAGATTTGTTGCAACGTTTGCAGAAGAATTTTGTGGATTTTTTCTGGGATAGCTACCATTGGCTTCCCCCTGCAGTTCTTTACTTGCCAGTGAATGAAGGAGGCCAAGGGTTGATTGAATTGGCAGCCAAGGTTAAGTCTATGAGGTTAAAGACGGTCCAAAATCTACTTTACCCTGTTGTGCTTAGGCCATGGGTGTCATTTGGTCTTGCTTTGCTCAGAACTTTTGGTGGGTTCTGCCTTGATAGGCAATTGTTTTTAATGTGTTCTTATGATGGGAATTTTTCAACTAATGTAAAATTTTATGGTTCTGTGCTAAATGTTTGGAAAGGTTTTAAACTGATTAGACATGAAAACAAGCACTTTGGCCTTGAAGAGCCACTGTTTTACAACTCTCTTCTAGGAGATAATATTTGTACATCTAAGACAATTGTTAAAATTTTTATGGAAAAAAGATTGACTAAAGTTTCAGACTTGGTTAACACTTCGTCTAAAACATGGAGGTCAGTGGTGGACATTTGCAATCAGGCTGGTTTTAGATCAGTCAGGATGGTTGAGCAGCTCATAGGTGGGTTGAAGGCAGCTCTTCCTTCCACACTCCTCCTGTTTGTTAATAGTTTTCTGTCCGGAGGCCCTTCTAGAGTGTTTTTTCCTAAGTTATTTGTGTCTCCTAAGGTTTGTGTTGAAGGTGGTCAGGAAGGAAAACTGTTGAAATTTGATAGATTGCAAGAGCTTGATTTCCAGGCTGCTGGAAATCAAAATGGATTATTTTCAACATATTAAAGACAGAAGTGATACAAAATGGAGAGTATTTTTAACAGTACCTGCTGACCTTTCTCCTTCTTGGAGGCTTTTTTTATAAGAGTCCTCTACCTAAACGATGTGGGGATTTGCAGTGGAGGCTACTACACTGTGCACTGCCCACTAATTCTCACATTTCTAAATTTAATTTGAATGTTTCGCCATCTTGTATCTTTTGTTCTTTACCGGAATCTGTTTTTCATGTTTTCACTGAGTGTTTTAGATTGACTCCATTATTTACATTGATAGAAGGTTTACTTGGGAACTTGGGTTTTGGTTTTAACAAGACACTTTTCATCTATGGATGTAAGTATTCAAGCGTGCACAGACAGCAGTGCACTGTAGCAAACTTTGTAATCGGACAAGCCAAATTATCCATTTGGAAGTCATGTAGACTGGCTGCTGAAGGGCGAAATATAAATATCATTCAGCTGTTTACTGCTTTGGTGGAATCCAGAATAAGAGTGGAGCACAGATTCTTTCAAATGACAAATAACTTGCTTGAGTTTGAGTTTAAATGGTGTGCAAATGGTGCTTTACTGTCAATTTGTGAGGATGGGGAAATAATGTTTAATTGGTGATTTATGGTTGTCTTTTTAAGCAAAAAATTGCAATGTGATGTGTGGGGTATAATGTAGTGGTTTTATTTGTTTTAAATAAAGTGGGTTAAAAGTCAAAAGTCTCTCTCTCTCTCTCTCTCTATCTCTATGGGGTCGGTGAGAAAAACAATAATGAACAAGCAATATTAAAAATGAAAGGAAATTAAGAGATCAGTTTTAAGACACACATATATTCTGTTGGTTGTATAAAAATAATTTCAATAAAATAGGTACCATGACTAATAATGAGAAGGGATAAAAAATGTTTAGTTTAACAAATAAAATGGTAAAAAAATATATAAATGGTCTTAAATTCTTCAGGGGAATAGAGAAAATATGTCTTCACGCTATTCCAGTTGGTCTCAAATGAACTGATTACAAAAAATGTTTAGTTTAAACTTTAATTCTGTATTTTTCTCTCTCTCTCTCTCTCTGCATGCGGGAGTGTTTGGGTGTGGGTGAGGGTGCTCACGGAGAGGTGCTTGAAAGTTTCCTTTTCTTTTTTCTATTTTGGATTTAAAAGGGGGAATTTGATACATAATATTTTTGTAAAGCTGCATTTAGATTTTTAAAGCCACGTGTTGGTGGTGTTCGCGGTGGCGTCGGAATGGCGTCACCTCTGACGGGGGGAGAACCACCTGTTTTCGCGGCGTCATGGAGTCCGGTGCGTACCTGCTCAGGGTGTATCGGTGGAGGATGTACTACTGGCGGTCGGAGAAGAGGTTGGATATGACAACATCTCTTCGGCGTCCAGGATGAATAAAGCGGTAGTGATTTTTGTTAAAGAGGATAAGTTAGTAAACCGCCTGGTAAGCAACGGGATTGTGGTAAGTGGTGATTTTGTTGTTGTTTCACCGCTTGTTACACCTACGACAAAAGTCTATATATCAAATGTTCCACCATTTATTGGAAATGAGGATATTGAACGTGCATTAGCTCAGTATGGTAAATGTGCTAGTGCGATTAAAACTATCCCATTAGGATGTAAAAATGAAGCATTGAAACATGTGATGTCTTTTAGGAGACAGGTGTTTATGTTTTTGAATGTGCCGGAATTAGATGTGTCTTTCAGAGTAGTACATGAAGGGAAACCATATATGCTCTATGTTAATACAGGTAGCTTGAAGTGTTTTGAGTGCGGAGATATTGGCCACAAAAAGTTGTCATGCCCGCTAATGAGGAGGCCGCAGGGCCTAGTGGTGTTTCTGTAGCCAAGGTAAATAAAATAATAATGCAGTCTCAGCCTGAAGAGGAGAGTCTCGCACAGAATGATGAATCACGTGAAAGCATAGACAGAAATCAAAACAAAGAAGATACATCGGTGAATGTGGTAGAGGAACATGAGGTTTTGGAATGTAGTGCAGTCATAGTGGCAGAGAAATTGGGTGAAGGTGCTCCTTGTGAAGTGGTTAGTAGGAAACTACTGAAAGATCAGATGATGTTGGAAAGAGTGAGGATATGGAATGAAGGATGATGATACATTGTCTGAGGTATCTGACATGTCTGAGTTTGGGTCACAGAATATAGATGATACATACTCAGTGCAAGAGATTAACGATTTTTTGGACTTGACGTTTGGAAAAACTGTTGAGGTGAAGGATTTTTTTCCGGATATAGACAAATTCATATGGTCAGTGGTGTCAATGCAGAAAGTTGTTAGCTACGAAGCCTTATGTAAGAAGAAGAGGTTCAGATTGAGGAAGATTTTAGCCAAATTGCGGAAAGAGAAAAGAGCTTTGCAAAAATAATATGTTCAAATGCACAGGGTTAATCTGATATTTTATTTTTTGTATTCGTTTCTATCAATCTTTCTTTTTCTATCTTTTATGGACATCTTAAAACTAGGTTCCTTAAATATAAATGGGGGTAGAGATAGGAATAAATTAGCCATGATTGCAGAGTTTGTTAAACAATTTGATATAGTTTTTTTGCAAGAAACACATACAAGTGATGATAATAAGATTCAGTGGGGAATGTGGTGGGAAGGAAGTATGCTCTTAGCCATGGTACAAATATAAGTGCTGGGGTAGCTATTCTTTTTCCAAAAATTTGAATGTTAACATTTTAACAGTGGAGGAAATTGTAAAAGGAAGAGCACTTTTAACTAAAGTAGAGTGTGAAGGAATAATTTTGTTTTAATCAATGTATATGCTCCTAATAATGGACATGAGCGTGTGGTTTTTATGGAATTGAGATCAGTCATTCAGAAGTTTGATGATGATAATGTTTGCATGGTAATTGGGGTGATTGGAATTGCACAACCAATTTTATTGTTGATAGGAATGGAGAGGAGCCTCATAATCAATCAAGCATGCAGTTGTTAAAAATTATAAATGAGTTTGACTTAATAGATTTGTGGAGAAATAGAAACATTGAGTTAGACAATATACATGGTTAAAGGTATCAGATAATCAAGTTAGTGGTGCAAGGTTAGACCGTTTTTATTTGGGGAAGATTTGGAATAATAAGGTAATGAATGTTTCTATTTTGCCTAATGGGTTTTCAGATCACCATATGATTAAAAAAAGTGGTTAAACCCTTTTATCTTTGGCATTTTAATGTTAAATTGTTACAAGACATTAGTTTCTGTGAAAAATGGGATAAGTGGAAACTCCAGAAAGACACTTTTGAAAATCTTGGTCAATGGTGGGATGTCGGTAAAGCAAATATTAGGATTTTTGTCAAAACTATACTTCATATTCTACTGCATTGATGAAAAGAACAGTTAAAAGTTTACAAAGAGACATTGCATTTTTGGAAAAAGACATTTTGAATAATAATGGGACTGTGAATAATGAAAAGTTAAATAAGAAAAAAGAAGAACTTGGATATTTTTTACAAGAAAAGGTAAAAGGAGCACTTATAAGATCAGGTTTTGTTCAATCAAAGATATGGATGCTCCTAGTGCTTTCTTTTTAAATTTGGAAAAGAAAAGTTTTCAACAAAAACAGTTGTGTCATATAAAACGTCCGAATGGAACTGTAACTTCTGACCCTATGGAAATGAGGAAAATGACAGTAGATTTTTATTCTAAATTATATAGTACTCATAATTGTGACTCTGGAAGTATTGCTGAATTGCTTTGTGATCTGCCTCAGTTGAGAGATGAACAAAAAAAATCACTGGATGAACAAATAACTTTGCAAGAGCTCACAGATGCAATGAGACAATTATCTCCTGGAAGATCCCCTGGAGTGGATGGTATACCTGTGGAGTTCTATCAGGCTTTTTGGGAATTAATTGGACGGGATTTTAATGATCTACTGATGGATTGTATCAAAAGAAAGACATTACCCACAAGTTGTTGTAGGGCAGTTCTATCCTTAATTCCTAAAAAAGGAGACTTGGGATTATTAAAAAATTGGAGACCAGTGTCGTTGTTATGTTCAGATTACAAAATAATTTCTAAGGTGTTGGCAAATAGACTTAAAAAATATTTACATGTAATAGTTCATAGAGACCAGTCCTATTGTATACCAGGTAGATCAATTATGGATAATTTATTTTTATTGCGTGATATGATTGATTTTAATCGAAGTAATAATTTTAATTTAGGGGTTCTTTCGCTTGATCAAGAAAAAGCTTTTGATCAAGTTGACCATAAGTATCTTTTCACTGTATTAAAACAATTTGGGTTTGGTGAGAATTTTATATCATGTATAAAATTGTTGTATTCTAATGCATTTGTTATGGTCAAAGCTGGAGGTGGTTTGAGTGCACCTATAATGATGTCCAGGGTATCAGACAAGGATGTCCTCTTTCTGGACAGTTATATAGTCTGGTAATTGAACCTTTTTTTGTGCAGATTAAGGAAGGATCTAACTGGAATTTTACTTCCAGATTTAAAGAGTACATTTAAAGTATCCTTGTCAGCGTATGCTGATGATGTTACCGTGTTTATAAAGAGCCAAGATGATGTGAGAGTTTTAATGGGAATTATTGGAAAATATGAAAAGGCATCCTCAGCCAGAGTGAATTGGGGAAAAAGTGAGGGATATATTATTGGTAAGTGGGAAGATGTAGGACCTCCAAATTTACCATGTGGTTTACAATGGGGCAGAGAAGGGTTAAAAGTATTAGGTGTTTTTTAGGGAATGAACATTTTCAGATAAGGAACTGGGAGGGATTGCTGGAGAAGGTGTCAGCTCGATTGTCTAAATGGAACTGGCTATTACCACAATTGTCGTACAGAGGGCGAGTCTTGGTCACTAACAACTTGGCAGCCTCGACACTGTGGCATAAAATGACTGTTATGGAGCCTCCAGTTGAGTTGGTTTGTAAAATACAACGGACAATCGTGAATTTTTTTTGGAGTGGGGCACACTGGATCCATGCTGCAGCACTTTATTTACCTGTCCATGAAGGTGGTCAAAGGCTGGTGGATGTGAGAAGTCGGTTGACAGCTTACAGAATACAAACAGCACAAAGACTTTTATATCACAAAGACTTAGCTTGGGCTCATACTGCAAGACTGATTTTGAAGAACGCAGGTGGACTTGGTTTGGATAAACATTTGTTCATTATGGACTTGGAGAAGGTGAGTTTGTCAGAGATCACTCCCTTCTATAAGTCAGTGTTACAGTCCTGGAAAACAGTTTCTAAGGTGGATCGGAGTAGTGATGACACAGGACACTGGGTTTTGGAGGAACCATTATTCTTTAATCCAATGATCCAAACAAGGCTTTTGTCTTCAGTGAGCGTATGTACAGTTTTGAAGCGGAATGGTGTTGTAAAAATGAGACACCTCTTGGATGATGATGGGTGGAAGCCGGTTGGTATCCTTAAAGAAATGACAGGATTGAAATCTGAACGTCTTGTATCAAAACTGATAAAGGAGATTTGGAATGTCTTACCAAGTGGCCACAGAGAGTACATCAAAAAGGTCAGTCAATGGACTTAAGAGATACAGAAAAGGAATTTCCAAAATTAAAGTGTCTCCAGTTATGCTGGAGGAGAGTGTGGAAGTAAACATGGACTCAATTATGTCTTTTGATACACCTCAGTTGGACTATTTTGAATCAACATCAAAGAAAGCAATTTACGATTCTTCAGTAAAAGTCATACATCAAATTTTTCTCAAGAGAATTAAAGTGGCCAAGATTGTTAGGATCAGATTTCCTCGTGAGGGACAGGTGGAGAGCCCTGTATAAGCCTCCCATAGAGAAGAGGACAGCAGATCTACAGTGGAGGCTTATTCACGGGCAATAGCTACAGACAGACATGTGGCGCACCTGAACTCAGCAGTGGGTGGTGAATGTAGATTTTGTGGAAAACAAGAAGATTTAGAACATTTGTTTTTAAAATGTGGAAGATTACAAGATCTTTTTAATTTTCTTAAGGATTTGTTTAAAAATTTGATGAGGAGTTTTCAGATAAAATATTTATTGGGGTGTTAAGTATAGGTATTCAATGAGAAGGATGACATGTTTATTAAATTATTTGTTGGGAACAGCTAAATTAGCAATATGGAAAACGAGAAAGAATAAAGGAAAACAACTTGGGACTATTGATGTGGACATGATGTTTAGAAAATTAGTTGGTGGAAGAATCAAAATTGAATTTGCCTATTATAAACTTGTTAATAATGAAGTGTTTTTTTGCAATATCTGGTGTTTTAGAGACATCTTATGTGTGGTTTTTGAGGGTCAGTTGTTTTTGAATGTTTGATTATTTTATGAGAATTACTATTGTTGTGAATTTGTATGAGAGGTAATTTGTGATAAAATAAAAAGTGTTTTGATCCTCTCTCTCTCTGCAGAGTGAGCATGCTCGGACCTGTCTGTGTGACTGTGTGTGTGTGTGTGTGTTTGTTTGTTTGTGTGTGAGATGCAGGCCCCCACCGCTCATGCCATTTATGTCCGCTGTGAGTGAGAAAGCTTTGCAAACATTTTAAAAATGAGATGTATAACATTGCTTTAATGTTTCCCTAATACGTCTGAAGTCCTTATTTTAACTTATTTCACATCAAACGATTTCTTATGTCTTCAAAATTGTAGTTTCCCCCCCCCCACACGTGGTGTGATGAAACATGCGAAGGCTTTCTGTATGTTTTTTAAAAATAAAACTTGTAACATTTCAGTAATCTTACAGTGGCATGATGGTTCGGTGGGCTACGTTGCTGTGACGCGATTAGATGATCCTTTTGATCACGTTTCTAATCCCGGCCGGCTTCAAAACTTTTTAAATTATTTATCTAAAATTACAACTAATCAACCTTTATGCTATGAATGCTGGTTATGTTTATTTCACAACCTTTCAGAAAATCATTCCAGAGAATTCAGACGTTCAGTTTAGCCTAACTGCACTGGCATTGTTGTTCTGTTTAGACAGATGCAACCCGAGAGCCGTGGACTTTGTCAGCGTAATTTTACGTTTTGTTTTAAGAAGTTTGTTTAAATAACAGTTCTATGTGTATGTACATGTGTTTCGGTTCTATCCGTGACTAAATAAATATTTCTAATTAGACATGCTCACGAACAATTTAGCGGTCCTAAGCTTACACAGGAACAAGCAGTCACAATTTATCAATTTTATGGAGTTTTACACATGTTGCTATCCTCTCTCTCTCTCTCTCTCTCTCTCTCTCTCTCTCTCTCACATTCACACACACGTACGCGTTCAATCATCCCGAGTCCTATTCTCTTCTTTGAAGTGAAAATAAATCAATAAATTATGCGATCACATATTAAACAAAGCAAAACATCGACACTAGTTTTAGGTAACAAAAATGTTATAATGAGGAACCAGCAACATCAAAATAAGTAAAGGGTGAAAAAAATTAATATTTTAACAGGCAAACGGTAAGGGCTATTGGGGTCCTCGACGTGTCCGGACATGTCATGTTTGAAGGCCATAAACATTATTTTTCAATGTTTTATTTCCATAGACATATTTAAATTAAATTTGCGGTTATTTGTATATCTTTTTCACAAAACAAATTGTTGCAAAGCAGTTTCAGAGAAAAGTAAAGTTTCTACATCATATTTACAAACTTTTATATTCATATTTACATTATATTAATGAATTGTATACTGTATCACCCCCCTAAGCATTCATGATGCTAACATATTATTGTAACTCAGTTCTACTGAATACACTATAATCAGACTTTAACCATTAATATATTTTTAAGACACTGAAAACACAAATGTCAAAACTTCTTCAGCACTCCATCAATTACATGTAGCATACAATATAAAAATAAATATTTCAAGCTATTTTTTTTTGTTTTTTTTTTAAGTAACAATCATGTTTCAGCAAAGCAAACCATTTATCACAGATTTTAAACAAGTATTTTAGTTTTTCACTAACCACACATAAATGCTGTTTTTCTTAAAAACACAAACATGTACGTTCATGCTGCTGGCATACTATTGTAGACCAGTTTGTGCTGAATACAGTATAATCAGACTTTAGCCATTAACATGCTTAAATACACTATATTATATTAAACCTGGATATTCGACAGGACGGCCATTTTTGCGTAATTTTGTGTGTATTTGGCCACTTAGGCTCAACAACAAACTACGAAAAATAACTCAATATGATACTCGCTAGGCGGCTTTGGATGTGACTGTGAGCGCTCAGCCTTGAGACCGCCTCTGGAGCGCGCAAGTACCGATTAGCTTAAAAAGACGTGCATTTTTGTGACGATGCTACCCGATTAAGCAAGTGACAATTCTGTCAACTGTCCCGAAATGCGAGCGGAAGTCTTGGATCAGCAACAGCGTGCAGCAGCTCGTTGTTGCAGACGAGATGCGCTGATGTGAAGCCGCTTTGAGAAAGTGAAAGAGAGAAGACGCGGTCCAGCTGAATCACTCACGCTGTTTTCACGCTAGTTTGTGTGGATTTATTTACTCATATAACCTACTTGCTATATTGAATAAATGTTTGCAGGAATTTCCCTCATTATAAACTTGAAAGCTGCGGGGATGAGTAAAACTATGTGATATACACACAATCCCCCACGAAATTCTGGACAGGATTAATTATAATTATTACAGAGATTTGTGAAATAAAATTCCTTTATTTATTTTTATTTTTCCCCCCAGGCCTGGAAATTGCTCTTGGCCTTTTCAGGTTTTTTTATGTACGAACCCTAATAAAAGCAACTGATGCACGCTGTTAATCACTTAAGCTGGCCCACCAATGTGATTGTCTGAATCCTCCGTTACATCTCCCTCCTCTAATCACATGCCGGATCCGTCACCCCACTTTGTTCCGGGACCTCGAAATTTACAAATTAAGCACTAGGTTAGGCTACTCATGAACTGAATATGCGCTCTGCAATAATAACGTGATCGGTGCCTATGGTCCACGCTGATGTTCCAGGGCAATTTTTTTGTTTTCATCTCCATAAACATATATAATCTATATAGCAGTAAAGCTAATACAGTGGCTGCAAATCTGTTTATCCTTCGGTTCCACGTCCTTTCCCATCTTCATAGAGAACGTCCACGCATTTTTAGATGAACAGGGAAATCTATTTAGAGCACCTTATTGTATTAATTAAAATATCGATATTTGGCACCAGATATCGATTCTCGTATCGCATGGAGAAGGATCGCGATATATCGCCATATCGATTTATTGTCCCACCCCCTAGTGTGTATGTGACCGTTAGTCCTCTTAGCAGCATGAAAAACAAGTGTTTTATACAAATACTGAATGGATTATATCCAGCCTGGAAAGCATTTTTATTAACTGCACAGATGTCTGGAGAATCTCTCAAAACTTATAATTTGTATACCCTCAGATGGCTTTGCTACAAAATTTTAAATATTCTTTAGCTGAAGAAACAGTCAGGAGCTCATCTGATCTCACACTGTAACAAAAAAAAAAAGAAAAAAAGTTGACCTAACTAAAAAAAATAAGGCAACCTATCGCAATCAACTTTTTAAGTTAACTCAACTGGCAAACGACAACTTAAAAACTTTAGTTCATCTAATGAATAAAAGTCAGTGTACTGAATCAATCTGAATGATAAAATGATCAGATTATCTCACTCTCAGGAGCTCATTTTATTGTAATTCAGTGTTCAGATCATGTCATTCTTTGTTCTCTGAGGATGGGCAACCCTCTCTACATGTCTGTATTGTTTTGTTAACCCCTTAAGCTCAGGGGCGTTTTGGGGATTTTCGCCTAAATTTGACATTCTCAAATTCAAATGTTTACCCTACACACATTAGGGGTGTCAAAATTAATCGATGCATTGCGATGCGGACTTGGACGATTCTGCATCGATGCAGTAATAGACCATAATCGATTATAGCCTATGACGTCATTCACATACACACTTGTCACGCATTAAAAATGCGCTCTCTGTTTTAAAATCTGAGCATGGCTTTTTCTCGCATAACAACACGTGTGTGTGCTGAGACAAACGCAGCGGGCTTCATTGCACAAAATATGCGCTGTGAGACACATACACATTGCTTAACAGTGCTTCCACTCCCCTGCAAACATACCCTTGCTGGGCCCATGCTGGCTTTTTGCGGGCACAGGGGGTTAGGGCCAGCCCACACCAAACCTAAACAGGCCGAGTGCGGGCTTGCCCAGCTAAGGCCCACAGCTTTGGGCTCACCGCAGGCTCTTTGTGAGCAGCCCACACTATGGGTCTGCCCACATTAATCCAATGATGGCCCAGTGTGGGCCAGACATGAGCCAGTTAAGAAAAATTTTGTGGGCAGTTTTCTTCCTTACCACTAGGGATGCTAGAGTGTTTTAGGTTTCCTCATGTAAAGCCATGTGGTAGAGAAAGATGAAGTAATACTTAAAGCAATATTGGATCTTTTTAATAAAATGTGGTTAGAAGGTCAACTGCCTTTATCATGGAAACAAGCTGTCGTAATTCCTATTCCCAAACCAGGAAAATATTCTTCAGTAGCAGGAAATTATAGGCCAATTGCTCTGACATCTAACCTTTGTAAAGTGATGGAAAAAATGATTGTTAACCGTTTATATTATGTGTTAGAAAGCAGAGGATTAATAGCTCTCTATCAGTTTGGCTTCTGGCCAGGTAGATCTACTTCAGATGCATTATTAAGACTGGGAACTGATGTAAAGAAGGCATTAGCAATTAAAGAGGTGTTAGTGGCAGTGTACTTCGACATTGAAAAGGCATATCATATGATATGATGTGGAGGGAAGGAGTGTTATTAAAGTTGCAGAGAATTGGAATTGTAGGAAGATTTTATAATTGGGTTTTAAGTTTCTTATTTGGTCGAACGATTCAAGTCAAGGTGGGTAGTGTATTATCTCAGATGGTGAATGTAGGAAACAGAACCTATATATATATATATATATATATATATATATATATATATAACAAGTCCTATATTAATGTAACCTGATGATCAATGATATGTTTGAAGGAATTCATCCAGGAATTTCAAAAGCATTATGTGCTGATGATGGAGCAATGTGGAAGAGAGGGAAAAATGTTAAATATATTGTACATAAAATTCAGGAATCAATAGAAGGTGTAGAGAAATGGTCTGTGAAATGGGGATTCAGATTCTCTGTATCCAAAATTTGTTGTCAGTTTTTTACAAAAAAAAAAAAAAAGGGATTGCAGAAAATATTAAACTTTATTTATATAAACAACCATTAGAAAGGGTAACAAAATTTAAATATTTAGGTTTATGGTTTGATTCTAAATTAACATGGAAAATCCATATTGACTACACTGAAAAGAAATGCAGTAAAGTACTAAATCTAATGAGAATGGGGGGCAAATAAAAAATCAATGATCACCTTATACTGTGCACTTCTACGATCTGTTTTAGATTATGGATGTATTATATATGGATCTGCATCAATCAGTATGCTTAAAAAGTTAGATCTTATTCAAGCACGAGCTTTGAGACGTATTACAGGTGCAATTAAAACAACTCCAATCTCAGCAATGCAAGTTGAAACAGATGAGTTTCCATTAGATATAAGACGTAAACAATTATCTGTTGCTTACTGGATCAATTTACAAGGGCATAATTCAGATCATCTTACAAAATCAATATTAGAGGGGAGTTGGGAGACAATAAACTTAACAGGAACAGGGTTTGCATGGGAAGTTAAGGATTGGGCTGCAAAAATGTCACTAAATAATATTACATTTTCATCAATAGTTACAATTTCCCCAATACCTCCTTGGTTTTTCAGTCAACCTGAAGTTGATTTACAAATTCATGAATGTATTAAAAAAGGACAGATTGACATTAATATCAAAAGCTATTCAACAGAATATATCAGAATGTCACAGATCAGCCAGGCTCCACCACCAATCCATCACAGCGATCCCAATCACCTGAGTATTAATTCAGAGCACCTGCACCTCATTGGCATCCAATCACCCAGCACTACTTAAGCACACACCCCACTCCAGTCAATTGTCCGATCTCATCAGTATGAAGTGGACTCTCTCTACTCTTCGCCTACTACTTACCTTATACTAACATGTTTGTATACTTACCTCCAGTTATCTCCATCGCTGTTTCCCGGATCCCCATTGTCTGATCCACTCTGCGGATCATCCACTCTCTCCTCTTCCAGAAATCTGGGGTGTGTACTTCTCCTCAGCATCCACGAGTTCCTGGAAAGCTACAAGCCACGTCGGTTTGTCCATTCTCCACACCTTCAAGTATTTCAAGACTCCACTTACCTCAATTGACCCCTTACCCTCTGCTGAATCAAATAAACATCACGTTGTATTATAATCCTCTGTGTCCAGTCTGCTTCCCTAACAGAAGATCAGACCTAAAGACACAGTGATTCAGCATGAGTCAACCAGATCCTTTCCAGGAACTCGTGGATAATCTCCGACGAGTTCTCCGTCCCGCACCTCCACCAACACCACCGAGCACTTCCACATCCACCACCACTTCTTCGATGCCTGTGATCGCCAGTCCCATGGCCCGACCACCGCCCTTCTCTGGTGTGGCGGAGGAGTGCAACGGCTTCCTTTTGCAATGTTCGTTTGCCATCGAAATGCAGAACTCTCTCTACACCACAGAAAGATCAAAGATTGCGTTCCTCATCTCTCTTTTATCCGGCAAGGCACTGCAATGGGCAGAAACGATCTGGGCTCAAGAAGGTACTGTCACCCAGTCATTTGCTAACTTTGTCGCTCATTTCAGAGAGGTTTTTGGACGCTCAGTGGATGATTCATCCGTCAGTGACCAGCTTTACCATCTCCGACAGGGGTCCCTACCCATCACGGAATACGCCCTCAAATTTCATACCCTTGCCGCGGCCAGTGGTTGGAATGAGCAATCTTTGGTCACGGGGTTAGAACCCCAATTACGCCTCCAATTGGCCGGTTATGATGATACCTGTGGATTGGAAAGTTTGATTCAACTCTCTATCCGCTGTTCTAATCGCATGCAGTCTTGCTTAGAGGAACCATTCCCATTGAGCCGTTGCACTCCTTCCCAACGTCACCCAGCGTCCAACCCTCCTCCAGAACCAGTCCCAGAACCCATGGTAACCGACAATATGAGACCATCATCTGCTGAGCGGCAGAGGCGTCTGATTCAAGGATTATGCCTGTATTGTGGGTACGGCGGGCATGTGATCTCAACATGCCCCATTTGTACTCCTCGAGTGCAATTCAACCCATACCTCAAAATATGAATCCTCTCTCTATTGTGGTAATGCTTATTGCACCCAACCTATCTGTTCCAGTCCATGCCCTCCTCGAACTCAGGGTCAGCCGGGAACTTTATATCGGGGAACCTCTGCCGCCAGCTCAAGATCCCTACAATTATCAACCCCAAGATCTACAAGTCCACTCCATAACCGGGAAACCTTTGAGCCATCATAATATCAGACTCGATGCTGGTCCTGTACGCCAACGAGTAGGTCTCCTACATGAAGAGGATATCAGATTACTGGTTCTGGAGGAAGCCACTACGGACATCATCCTCGGGAGGCCTTGGTTCGCCCTGCATGAACCCCAGATATTCTGGCGCAAGGAAGACGTCCTGAAGTGGGGTCACCAGTGCTTTCCAAATTGCTTTCCTCACTTGACCCAATCACCATCGCCAAACAAACCAATCCTAGATTTGAATTCCACCACCATCGAAAGCCCTTTGGAGAAACAATCCATTGATATACCAACCTGTTATACCCACTTCAGTGACGTCTTTTGTCCGAAGAAGACCTCCCAACTCCCTCCTCACCGGCCATGGGACTAAGCAATAGATCTTCTACCAGGTGAGCCAGTGCCCAAAGGGAAAATCTATCCTCTGTCACTTCCCGAATAGAAGGCCATGGAGGAGTACATCGAAGAGGCACTCAAGCAAGGCTACATCTGCCCTTCCACATCCCCTGCTGCTTCAAGTTTCTTTTTCGTGGCTAAGAAGGACCGAGGCTTGAGGCCTTGTATCGACTATCGGACCCTGAGCAAGATCACTGTCAAATTCCGTTATCCCCTTCCTCTCGTCCCAGCAGCCTTGGAACATCTCCATGGTGCCACCATCTTCACCAAGCTAGACCTCCACAGCGTGTACAACCTCATCCGGATACGTGAGGGGGACGAATGGAAGACAGCCTTCTTAACCCCTACCGGTCACTATGAATATTTGGTTATGCCGTATGTCCTGGTCAACGCCCCCTCCGTATTGCAGGATTTCATGCACGAGGTGCTCCAAGAGTATCTCCATCGGTTCGTCCTAGTCTATATTGACGATGTACTCATCTACTCTTGGAGCTTGGCCGAACATCACCACCACGTTGCGGAGGTCCTCCAACGACTACGACAGCATCAACTCTTCCTCAAGGCAGAGAAATGTTCTTTCCACCAATCCACAGTTCAGTTCCTCGGATATCATATTGACAGTAGTGTCATCTGGATGGACAAGGGGAAGGTGGAAGCTATCAGGACCTGGCCAATTCCATCTACCGTCAAGGAACTCCAACGATTCCTGGGATTCTCTAATTTCTACCGCCGTTTCATCCAGAACTACAGAACTCTTACCAATCTACTTCGCAACAAGCCCAAGTCTCTTTCCTGGTCCCCAGCAGCCAACGCTGCCTTCGAAAGTCTGAAAGAAGCCTTCACCCAAGCTCCTATCCTCATACATCCTGATCCCCAGAGACCGTTCATTGTAGAGGTGGATGCTTCAACCACCGGAGTCAAAGCCATCCTATCCCAGCAGCAGGGGAATCCCGAGAAACTCCATCCATGTGTCTTCTTCTCACGAAAACTCAGCCCGGCAGAACGTAACTACGATATCGGCAATAGAGAACTTCTTGCCATCAAACTGGCCCTGGAAGAGTGAAGGCATTGGCTGGAGGGAGCTCAACTCTCTTACCACTCACACACTTACCACTCTCCTGTTCCTCCCTCCACAGAGCCTGGCCCAAGTACGAAACCCCCTCTCCCACAGATTCTGGATCGCTAGCCGTATTGAACTAGCATTTAAAGAGCAGCAAAGCACTTTGAATTCGGTTGTGAATTCGGCAGTAAGAGATGCGATGGACTCTGTACTGATTCCAGCATTGCGCGAACTGCGTGAGGACATACAAGCGACCAACAAGTCTGTTAAAGAGCTAAGAGAGGAGTTTGAGGCCATAACTACCGCGGCGAAGCAGACACGTGACCGCGTTGATTCTGTGCAAGCAGATGCACGTGAGGATAGGAGGGCAGTCACGGACGTAAGAAATCAGCTGGAGCGACTCACCGAGAAGATGACGGATATGGAGGACAGGTGCAGGAGGAACAACGTACGACTGGTGGGGCTGCCAGAGGGGGCTGAGGGATCCGACGCGGCTGGTTTCCTCAGAGTTCATCTTCCCAAGTGGATTCCTTCCTTGAGGGGCCGTGACATTGAGATTGACCGGGCGCACGCGTGTATGACGGAGGGAGAGGCTCCGATCGGCCGTGCACTCTTATCTTCCGTGTACTGAGATGGCATGACAGATCAGATATCCTGAAGGGTGCTCGGCAGGCCTATCCGGTGAAATGCGCACAGAACAATGTCACACTACTATTTTTTCCCGACTTTAGTCCAGCTACAGCGATCAGGAGAAAGGCATTTGGTCCGGTTTTGAAGAAGATGACAGCGCTTGGCCTCCACCCCTTCCTCATCTATCCGGCGGTGGTTAAACTACGGCACAAAGGGGAACAGAAAAGCTTCGATTCCCCTCAGAAAGCGGAGGATTTTATCAGCTCCCTGTCTCAGCAGAAGTCATATGCCGTGGCTCTGCAGGGCGGCGACGGGGGAACAGCGGCCGCTGTCTCTCCGGTCCAACGGAAGGAACTTGATGGCCGGGATGGACATGGTCCTAGCTGCCCAGTAGGGGATGGTGGTAGGATGGACATGGACGCTTGCTAAGTCTATTTTTGCTTTTTCTTCTCTCCTCTACTACCGAGATATTGTCCCTATATATCCGGTACAACGATCTCGTTGCTGGTAAGACTGACACTCCTTTTTTTTCTCTCTCTTTTTTGGAGGGGACTAATTGAGAGTAGGTTTAATTAAAAATATTTTTTGGCTGTGTGGGCCTTTCGGGAGACATGTCTTGCGTTGGAGTGGATCGGTCACGAACCATCACTATTTTGTTGCTCAGTCAGACCTATGTTCTCGGTAATGTGCGGTCTGAGTTGTTCCTTGTTTATGGTTGTTGGTTGTTCAGGTTTTTATGTTGTTTTTACTTTTTACAACAGACATTTATACTGTTATTTATTTTATCTTATTTCTAAAGGGATTTTTCATCTAGGAGGTTTGGTATCTAAAATGCACATCAGCGTTTACATGCTACTTACAGAATGGAAGTGCTTCTGTTTTTCATTTATTGATTACAATTTTGGGATTATGAATATTCAATGCATACTCTATATATTTTATCACTGAATGTGAATGGTTTAAATTCTGCTGTTAAACGAACCCGTGTGTTAGAATATTTACACCGTAAATCTATTTCCTGTGCCCTAATTCAAGAGACGCATTTAAAACAATCTGACGTGGCACGTTTTCAGAATAAATATTATAAATTAGCGGGGGTGCTTATCCTTGTTAATCGAAAGTTAAATTTAACAATTGAACACCTTGGTAGTGATGAGAAGGGTAGATTTGTTTTTATCCGATGCAAAATATATTAGCATTGGTCTCTATTTACGGTCTGAATGAGACAGACAGTGCGTTCCTTACACAGATTTCCAAAACATTACTTGAGCAGACTGACTGCCCATTAGTTGTGGGTGGTGATTTTAATGCTGTCATAAATCCTGCTTTAGATAAATCTCAATCTGATACAACAGCCAATCCATCTTCTAAATTACTGAATAAATTTATCACGGAGCTCAACTTAATCGATCTTTGGAGAATTCAGAATACTAAAGCTAAGGACTTCACTTTTTTCTAATAGACATAAGACTTTCTCTAGGATAGACTACATATTTCTCAGCCCATCTTTAATTTCGTCAATTCCTCCATTTCTATATTACCAATTTTATTATCTGATCATTCTGCTGTGTTGTGCAGTGTTCCTCTCCGATGTTAAAGCCAAGTCCCTAGATGGCGCTTTAACATATCATTATTAAGTAATCAGACTTTCATTACTTCACTAAAAGAATATATTAAGGAATTTCTTGAAATCAATATGCCCTCTGATGTGGATCCTCAAATAATGTGGGAATCGACTAAGTGTGCCATACGAGGATTCTGTATATCTTTCTCTTCTACTCTTGCCAAAGCGAAAACTCACCAGTTTACACAATTAGAAAATAAAATCCAATCATTGCAAAACCTACAAAACAACATTTTACTGAGCAACAGGCTACACAGTTGTCCTCTTTAAAAGAAGAATATGATTTACTTTCACACTCAAAGGCAGAATTTATTTTACATAGGACTAGGCAAAAATATTATTTTGAATCAGAGAGACCTAGTCATTTATTGGCCCTTAGGTTGAAAGAATGCGAGTCTAAGGCATATATCAGCGCAATAAAATCATCGGATGATCAGGTCACCACGAACCCTGCAGCAATTAATGACATATTTAAAGGTTTTTACATGAATCTGTATAAAGCCGAAACAGATTTTGATGAACCAATTTGTAAGCAGTATTTAGATAAATTGGAACTGCCTCGAATCTCACAGATGGATAAAGAATCTTTGGAGGCCCCATTAAGTTTGGAGGAGCTGCACGTCTCTCTAAAAGGGCAAATCGCCAGGTCTAGATGGTCTCCCCCCTGAATTATATTTAGAAATTTGGGATTTGGTAGGGACACTTATGCTTAATTCATTTAATTTTGCAATTGAACATGGGGTATTTCATAGAGATCAAAAAACATCACTGATTTCATTACTTCTTAAAAAAGGGAAAGACCCATTAGATTGTTCCAGCTACAGACCGATTTCGCTTATCCCATGTGATCTTAAAATCTATGCTAAAGTTTTTGCTTTTCGTATGGAGAAGGTAATTCATAGTTTGATCAAGGAGGACCAAACTGGTTTCATCAAGGCGCAATGCATCTGACAATATCGTCGACTCCTTCATATTCTTGACTTTGCAGACTCCCACCCGACCCCTTGTGCAGTCTTTTCACTTGATGCAGAAAAGCCTTTGACAGGCTAGAGTGGAATTATATGTGGGCAGTTCTGCAATGTTTCGCTTCGTGAACACTTCATTTCTATGATTAAGACATTATACCACTCACCTGCAGCATCAGTCATAACTGGTAATATTATTTCCCCATTCCCTTTGCAGCGGGAACAAGGCAGGGATGTCCGCTTTCCCCTTATTGTTTTGTCTATCTCTTGAACCCTTAGCACAAGCCATCAGGAAATCTGAAGTATCGATTAAGATTCATGATCATAATCATAGTATTTCATTATATGCTGATGATATTATTCTATATTTAGACCACTTTGATGTTTCAGTCTCTAGTATAATTAAGGAATTTGATAATTTTAGTAGCTTATCAGGATATAAAATAAATTGGAGCAAATCTGCTTTAATGCCAATTAACAATGTTAAAGTTAATTCTTCTATTCCCTCATTTATCCCTATTAAGGAATCTTTCATCTATTTGGGCATTACCATATATAAAACATTCATAAGATTGCCAGAGACAATTTTAATAATATTTTAGTTAAGGTCAAAATGACATTCAAAGATGGAAGAATCTTAAAGTCTCTCTTCAAGGAAGAATCTCCACTGTTAAGATGAATTTGTTACCTCGATTTAATTTTTTTTTCTCTATGCTACCACTTTCTCCCCCTCCAGGTTACTTTAAGGAGATCAACTCCATAATTTCTAAATTTATCTGGAATGATAAATGCCCCAGAATCAAACTTACCACATTACAACATCCTAATAGCGCAGGAGGACTGGCTGTACCAAATTTTGAACTGTATTATTGGTCGTTCCAGCTTAAGGCTCTTCATAATTGGGTTGATCCTCAATCTACAGTTTCTTGGAGAGTGATTGAAGCTGACAAGGTTAAACCAAATAGACTCCAAGATATGTTATTTACTGGCACAGGAAAAAAGGGATAATTATAAATTTGGTCCGGTTGTGGCCAACTCTATTAAAATCTGGAAAACGGTGGAACGTCGGATAGGAGGAACCTTCAAATTTTGTAACAGTACACCTTTATGGCACAATTTTAATTTTGTATGCGGAAATCGTCCATTTGTCCAACCCTCTTGGTCCTCTTTGGGTGTAAACACATGCGGTGATATATATGATAACCAGGGCCTATGTTCATTTCAGACATTAAGAACCAAATTTTGTCTACCAGCATCCGCATATTTTGTCTTTCTTCAATTACGTTCTGCTCTCAAAGCGTATGGAGTTCCTTGGGCATCTCCCATCTCCTCTCATCCTATGCAAGATTGGATTGCACCATCTGTTGGTCGGCCGTCTGTTTCTTTAATATATAATAAGATTATTGATTGCATTACAAAACCTCTTTCTATTAAAACTATTTGGAATAGGGAATTATCTGACCTTAATTTGTCTGTCGACTGGGAGAGAGTGTGGTCTAATCTCAGTTTAACATCTAAAAATCTGGCTCATCGTCTTATTCACTTCAAAGTCATTCATAGAGCATACATAACTCCTTACAAAAGATTTAAAATGAAACTACAACCGAATCTCAACTGCCATATATGTAATACTACATCATCAGGTACTTTTCTGCATATGTTTTGGGAATGTCCTGTCGTCATCAGTCTATGGACACATGTAAACCTGGTTCTATCATCCTTACTGCATATTGATTGGTCTGTTAATCCAAGTTTGTGTCTTCTTAATGATGATTCTGGCCTCTGTATAACTTCAATGCAAAAGAGAATGTTGTTTGCTGGTTTTACAGCTGCAAAGAAGACAATAATACAAAACTGGTTTACACCGCACATGTGTGGAAAAACATATTGGATCCGTAGCCTCCTGCAAATAGTGACTTGTGAATGTACAACAGCACGAATCAATGGGGCCAAGCCTTCTACCATTGATGCTTGGCAGTGCTTTCTCTTTGATATACGTGACTGTATAAAGGAGTGACTTTTATGTTTTTCTTGTCCTTCCCTCTCTCCCTCCCTTTGACTGGACTTTGAGATATTGAGTATGTGTCTGTTGTTGTTGTTTTTTTTTAATTATTATTTTGTATTTTTATTTATTTGTTTATTTTTTTTTGGATGTTATGTATGAAAAATAAAAAATGTTGATAACAAAAAAGAATAGTGGACATAAGAATATAATATAGATATCATAATATACACCTGAAATCACTTCACACTCCAGCACAGGAGGTGGCGGTATGCACCTAAAAAGCTGGTATGCAACCCGCCATTAAATCCACGGAAGAAGAAGTTAGCAATAGCAAGCAGCAGCAGCCAGCATGGCTCACCTGCTGAACACATTGTGCTGTGTCCTGGTTGGGAAATGTGTCATTTCAAGCCCAGTCTAAAGGAGTTGTTTTTTCTATTTAAAAGTGTACATTGCTGATGTTTTTTGCAGAAATGTTAGATGTATGTATGGCCTATGTTTGGATTGATGCTTAGAGTTTAAATGTATTTAGAAGGGCTCTTTATTGGTGAGGTCACCACATCATGGTCCAGTTTGAATATGGATTTAAAGTTCTTTTCGACCTGAGACCATAGTCTGGACTATTTTTGATTATTCCTGGTTAGGAAGAGTCTGGTGTTTGAGAGCTGTGGCATGTTTTCATTACAAGAGGTTGGATTATTCATTTGCTATCAGCCAACTTCAGATATGGACAGTGTTTGGACATTGATGTACTACACATCAACTTTCTCATGACGAAATCCTACAATCTTACATTGCTTTGTTTTTTTTGTACTTTTGTGTATTCAGATGTTTGGCTATATGTAGCTGTATTAACCTGAATTGAATGTTTTATATTTTGTATTTAATAAATCCATTGATTTGAAATCCCTTTGACTACTGTATATTTTTGACAATATAGACATTAGTTATGTGGTGACTGCATCCATTTCAGATGGAAAATAACTGTTTTTCCCAAAGACTTAAGTTATAGTAGCAGGAAAATATTGATAGTGAAACAGATGTATTGTTGTAGATCAGGGGTGCATCCTGTTCCTGGAGTTCTACCTTCCTACAGAGTTCAGTTCCAACCCCGATTAAACAAAATTAATTATCAAGTGTTACTTCAGATCCTAATTAGTTGGTTCAGGTGTGTTTGATCTGGACCAGGTTGTAGATTAATAGTGTGGGCTAAGTGAGGGCTGCCCGTGCAGGGCCAGTACTAAGGGGGGCCTTTAATCAGTCCGTTCCCAGGGCACCGCTGCATCATAATCCATCCCTGACAGTCAGTTGTGTTTTCAGAACTGGACAAAACATCTGATATGTGGAAATAGATCTGTTCATTAGTGTGAATGCAGTCTATTAAAGCTGCTAGTGTCTATGATCTCATCAGTAATAATCAAATGCTGAGGAAAAAGAAAAACCCATAACTATGATTATCTGTAAACTTTCGATACTTAAAGCACTCCCAGAGACTGAAAGTGCTTTTTGTTTATAGTTTGTAATTGTCTTTTCCCCCTTTTATTACTTTATATTTGCTTGTATGTTTTGAAGCTTTACTTTTAATTCTTAACATTAATTAATTAATTAATTAATTAATTATACATTAATTAATATATTAATTAACATAATTATTTAAAAAAATTGCCTGCTTATATAATTTAATAAAATACACAAAATAAATTTGATATAATTGTGATGCTTCATGATATTGAATTGGAATTGAATCATTGACATGATAATCGTAATCGAATTGAATCGTGAAACCAGTGCCGATTCACACCCCTGACACACATACAATGGAGGAAATCAATTTAAAAAAAGGTTTCATTGTAAAGGAAACCCTTTGAACTACAAAATATGAGTGTAATTCATTATAAATAACATTATATATGTTTCAAATATTACAATAAACACAAAAAATAATAAATTCTGTTATTCATGATCTATTTGGTCCTGCTCTCTGCAACTTACTTTGTTTGATGTCACTAGATGCCAAAATGTACCAGAAAAAAAAAAAGAATCTTTCAGATAACAACTTCTAAACAGGAGTTATTGCATTATTAAATAAGCTAGTAAAATGGTCCTTTTTTGCATCTACAAGTGTCATTTGCAAAAACAGGTTTTATGAAATACATTACCCCCAGAATCCTATTTTACTATGTGCCATAAGCACTTTTCTTGATTATTGATTGAATTATGTTTCATTTTTATGTTTTTCTAGGTAGTAATATACAAAAATGGCATAAACGAATTGGACCAAATTTCACATTTTGTGTTTCCTACAATCAGTTTTATTCTTTCAGGAGACACACGACTGTATAAATTATAAAATAGATCTGGTCTATTACAATCTAAAATAGAACCCACATCCTCCAGCTTTATGTAATTCCATTTATGTGCATTCTGTATTGTTCTACTGTTTGGAGCATCAGCTCATCTTCACCTGAGCCCTGCATCACCTGCTGCCTCCTAGAGACAAGAAAACAGCTCCTCCGTGCTGCTACAGCTGCCTGTTACTGCTCTCTGATCTTCAGAACGTCAAACAAACAATAACTGTTCATCCACACAGCACTGTAATAATCCATGTATATTTACTGTATATTCACCGAAATGCATCCTGTACTGTACTACTGTACTATCAATCAACACTTCATCAGATTGTTAGCTGTGCTTTCACGTTTCAAAGTCAAGATTATCTCAAAACGGGAGAAAAGTGCTCATAAACCCTCACCAGATGTGCGTCTTCTCCTCTCCACGGCGCCGCTGATCGTTCTTCATTATCTGTAACTTTTCTTTTCATAACCACAGATCGCATTTATCCGTGACGCCGATGCTTTAGCCTTTCAGCGTGCTATTCTCTCCTTAAAACATTCATACAAACTACAAATCCCAGGCGCAACACAGCTTCAGCGCTGTCCTGGAAACTCTCTACCCATCCGCTCACCCGTCCCTCTGCTGACCCAATTTTGTCGCTAAATTTAGCAACTTTTCCTTCTAAAAGCACCTAGCAACAAATTTAGCTATTTTAAAAAATTTATTTGGCGACTTTTAGCAAGTTTTGATAAAGCACACATTTTCCATCCAAATTATACAAAAAGAGGAAACCTATGGAGTCAAAACAGTGCCGCATATATTTGCAAGAGAATTGAAGTATTGCAAAAGAAAATAAATTTTTTGCAAACGAAAATGAAAGTATTGAGAAAAATTGTGCTTTTTGTAAACAAAAATAAATAATTGCAAAATAAAATGAAGGGTATTGCAAGAAAAAAAGAAGTTTTGCAAACAAAAATAAAAAATTGCAAAGGAAAAATGAAAAGAGCAAAAGCAATGATTTTGCAACACGCCGATGAAGTCACTTCCAGGGAGGCATGCCCAAGCCTGTTGTACACGCCCCCATACCCTGACTCCACCCCCATGTCAAAACAGCGCCACAAAGTGAGACGCGCAGAAACGTGAAGCGCAAATAGGAAAACAGTATCGCAAACTCAAACTTGACTGAAGCGCAAAATAAAAGCAGCGTTGCAAATAAATTAGTAGATATGGCCATGGAAAATATGTATTGCAAAATCATGGCTTTTGCTCCATTTCATTTTATTTTATTTTTATTTGCAAAATTTCTTTTTTTCTCACAATACTTCATTTTCTTTTGCAATTCTTTATTTTTGTTTGCAAAAAGCACATAATTTTTTCTCAATACTTTCATTTTTGTCTCAGTTCCTGAGAATGAGAGCTTTCTTGTGGTATACTGTATGACTTGACTTTATTGTGAAAAATATAAAAAATACACATTCTTAGGAAAAATGATTTGCAATCGTTAAGCGGAAAATTTGCTTAATTTTACTGCTTTATGCATCATAAAACCACAAATGGTATTCTTTGTAAAGAAGAGACCCTAAGCCTTCAAATGATACCATATATGGGCTGATACCATATAAAGAAGGCTTTGAAAATGAGGCATAAACATTTTTAACACGAATTCTTAAATTTTATTTAATCTGTGTGTCTGTAGATGATCTGTTTGTGTTAATTCTTAAAATGTATTTAATCTCTTCCAGATTTTCTGGCTGTGATCTCTCAGATCAGCATTGTGAAATTGTGTCTTCAGCTCTTCAATCCTCAAACTGTGTCCTGAGAGAGCTGGATCTGAGTAACAATCACCTGCAGGACTCTGGTGTAAAGTTTATTTCTGATGGACTGAAGAATCCAAACTGTCAGCTGCAGATACTGAGGTATTAACAACATATAAGAGATTATTTACAGTCAACTGATCACAATGTTTATGTGTGTCTGTAGATGATCTGTGTGTGTGTAGATGATCTAACTGTGTGTGTGTGTGTGTGTGTGTGTGTGTGTGTGTGAGCGTGTGTGTGTGTGTGTGTGTGTGTGTGTGTGTGTGTGTGTGTGTGCACTTGTACAGCTATCTTTGTGAGGGCCGGTTTGAGTTTTAGACCATCAGAGTGAGGACAATCTTGTAAAGTGAGGACATTTTGGCCGGTCCTCACTTTCTGGGACTCCTTTAAAGGCCTGTTTGAGGGTCAAGACTGGGTTTTATGGGTCAGTTTATAATTGGGTAAAGGGTAGGTTTAGGGTAAGGGTTTGGGTGAGGCACTTAGTTCTGAAGGTTAGGGTTAAGAGCTAGAGATCGCATTGTGTCAATGTATGTCCTCACAAAGATAGCTATACAGTGTGTGTGTGTGTGTGTGTGTGTGTGTGTATGATCTGTGTGTCTGTAGATGATCTGACTGTGTGTGTCTGTAGATTATCTGTGTGTGTCTGTAGATTATCTGTGTGTGTCTGTAGATGATCTGACTGTGTGTGTATATTGTGCTGGACTAACTGAGACTTGTCATGGCACTTGTATACTGCTGCACTCTCGATGGTCTGATTAGTTCTATTGTTCTCATTTGTACGTCGCTTTGGATAAAAGCGCCTGCTTATTGATTAAATGTAAATGTATATGATCTGTGTGTGTCTGTAGATGATCTGTGTGTGTGTGTGTGTGTGTGTGTGTGTGTGTGTAGATGATCTGACTGTGTGTGTCTGTAGATGATCTGTGTGTGTGTGTGTGTGTGTGTGTGTGTCTGTAGATGATCTGTGTGTGTGTGTGTGTGTGTGTCTGTAGATGATCTGACTGTGTGTGTCTGTATATGATCTGTGTGTGTCTGTAGATGATCTGTGTGTGTGTGTGTGTGTGTGTGTGTGTCTGTAGATGATCTGACTGTGTGTGTCTGTATATGATCTGTGTGTGTCTGTAGATGATCTGTGTGTGTGTGTGTGTGTGTGTGTGTGTGTGTGTGTGTGTGTGTGTGTGTGTGTAGATGATCTGACTGTGTGTGTCTGTATATGATCTGTGTGTGTCTGTAGATGATCTGTCTGTGTGTGTGTGTGTGTGTCTGTATGTATATGACAGTGTTACTCATTGCGCGGCTCGCCAAGCTTTACTTTGTGGCTCGCATGGCAGTAAATAATACGATGATATGATCATGCAGTCAATACAGATATTTCATAAAAGCATTAAAAACAAGCAGGGCTATAACATAACCCATTAAAAAACCATGTCTAAACCGGACGCAAGTTGAGCGATCCGACAAAAGACAATAGAACCCATCAGAGTAGGTGAGCGGAGTGGACCCAGCCAGCAAACTTATGTGGGGCCCAGATGGGTGGCACCTGGGCTATCTAACTGGGCCCCAGACAGTTTTGTCCTTGGTTTCCATGAGGGCCCCACATGGGTCAGCCCAGATGAAACAATGAAATGAACACTGCTCAGTATGCATACTACAGAGTGCTAAAAATAAGACTGAAGCAGCACTGCAGTTCATTAGATAATTAAGTGATTAATCTAGTACTGATTGAGCTTTAGTGACGAACACCTGCTTAAGAAGAAAGAGACGAGCAGAAACACAACAGCTACTATTGACTTCCAGCCACAGCCTGCAAAACAACTGCAAATAAAAGACATTAAAACTCTGAAGATCTCAGCAGAGGAGGATAAAACAACTCCACAAACAGCATTACTAGCATCATTATTACTAACTAGACTGACGTTATTTCTGTCAGATTGTCTGGAGAAGCTCTTATTGAGAAATACAGAGGTTCAGATGTTGATGTTTTATTGAAAGTAAGAGTTTGGTTTGAAGTCACCATTATGGTGAATAACGTTTGCTTTAATAGAGCTCTTGACTCTTATGCTCCTCTGTATGCTTGTTTTCTATGCCACAATGCATTTAGAAAACATGTTGTGTGCAAAAACAGTTAGACTCAAAGGTTATCAGTTGATAATAGCTGTTCATTGATAATAGTACAGATTTTAATGTTATAAAGCAGTCTTTCTCATCGAGCTCATCACTGTTTGGAAGTGGCTTGTTATGATCAACAAATTAAGTTTTCACATTACTAACCCTGAGGAAAAAAAAAATGAAATTCTGAATTTGGGTTTTTAACTGTCAGCTCATTCAGGCACACAGACATCAAGAATCAGTGTACGAATCTCAACAACGGTGATGCAATTCATGCTGTAATGCATGCTGGGAGCCATGGTTGACTTTTGTGTGCTGCACCCAGAATGCATTGCAGCATGAATCATGTCACCGTTGTTGAGATTCATACACTGATTCTTGATGTCTGTGTGTTTGTGAGGCAGGAGCTCAAAGCATTTTGTGAAAAATATATTTTAATGTTCTTCTGCATTGTTGAATGTGTATGTGTACGTGTGCGTGTACACATTCAATTAATAACATTAAGTGTAATGTTATATTATAACACTTAATGTTAATTAATAACATTAAGTGTTATTAATGAGAAGTTATTATCACATCATATATACCATCAGAAATTAGTCTCTAGAATCAGGCCATTACTTGATGATTATATCTTCATCACAGTTTTTCTCGCTTGTCTTGCCATAACAAACACAGTTAAAGCAGCCAGAAAAAAACTAAAGTTAAAGCTTTAAGGGCCAACCACCCAACTAAAACAAACGCTATTCTCCATAATGGTGACAAATATACTTTTCAATTTAACCAGCATCTGTACCTCTGTAATTCTCAAAAACTTTTGTAGAAGTCTGACAGAAATAACGTCAGTCTAGTTAGTAATAATGATGCTAGTAATGCTGTTTGTGGAGTTGTTTAATCATCCTCTGCTGAGATCTTCAGAGATTTAATGTATTTTATTTGCAGTTGTTTTGCAGGCTGTGGCTGGAAGTCAATAGTAGCTGTTGTGTTTCTGCTCGTCTCTTTCTTCTTAAGCAGGTGTCCGTCACTAAAGCTCAATCAGTACTAGATTAATCACTTAATTATCTAATGAACTGCAGTGCTGCTTCAGTCTTATTTTTAGCACTCTGTAGTATGCATACTGAGCAGAGTTCATTTCATTGTTTCATCTGGGCTGACCCATGTGGGGCCCTCATGGAAACCGAGGACAAAACTGGCTGGGGCTCAGTTAGATAGCCCAGGTGCCACCCATCTGGGCCCCACATAAGATTGCTGGCTGGGGAGCGGTATGATTTTGACTGGAGCGAGGAGCGGATTTTTTAAAAGTCGGAGCGTCGTGGTTTTCACTCGCTCCAAGAGCGCTCCACCGCCGCTCCATCACGAGTACAATTCATGCCAGCGGCCCGTAATATAACTGCATATTTAGCAAAATACCTGCTGATTTTAGCTTGTCATGTGGTAGGAAAAAAAGTTTGCACACTTCCAATAAGCCACTTTGACACTCTCCTGTTATTTTATTTTCCTCTCTTCTTTTACAACCCATTCTCACTCCCAACTCGTCACATATTGAAGCTTGTTCAGGACCAGTTTGCGTCGATTTTTGACGCTCAAGGTACCCTTTAGCTTCACTTTTCGACGTGAAGGGTCCTCCGTTGTTTTAAATAGGAAACCCTTAGCGTCAATATGCCAACACGATACTGGGAATTTTATCGTCATAATTAAATGATATATTGGGTAATAATATTGCCATTATTGCATATATGTTGGGGTGTGATTTTTCAATATAAACAGTCAAAACAGTTTTTAATTATATTACATTATTTACACATTTATGAGCACATAACCCAACCCCTGCCTCTAAACCTACCATCTGTCAATAAAACACAAGATATAGCAGGCACATACAACTACCGTCATAATTTATTTAAAAAGTATTAATATTCCAAGTCTTCCGAGGCAAAACAATTGATTTGTGAGAGGAATAGACGCGATCACCGTCTCCGTCCGCCATAAAGCTCTTCCTGTATGCTGCAGGCTGTGCTCGAATTCAAAAAATACCGCCAGAAGAAACCTTATGTCAGCTTTGGTTGTGAAATGACGTTTGTGAAAAGTGTCTCGTGATCAATTGCGTCATGCTGTTGTGACAGGCTACTGGCTCTTGTGTGTCTCGTGACCGACTGCGTCATGCTGCGGGACGGGAGTATCTTTTTGAATGAGATGTGAGCACGTTAACGGAGCGGGATCATTTTCAGCGATTAAAACCTTGTGTTTTACTCTCTTCTTCGCATAAAGACTTTGTATGGCTTCAAAAGACTTGGAATGCAACACGACTTGTTTGTAATGTTTTTATACTGCTTGTTTATTGTCAGTTTTTGCAATAAATACCTGTGACTGCACTTATATTTGCCTGTGTGTGTTTTATATGGTTCAGAAGTGGGTAGGTTTAGGTTAGGGGTTGGGTTAGTGCTCCAATGAAAATAAAAATGTATATAAAATTATTTCAATTTTTTACAAATGCATGCAAACCATTAAATTAAGACAAACAACTGAAACAACGGAGGACCCTTCACGTCGAAAAGTGAAGCTAAAGGGTAACTTGAGCGTCAAAAATCGACGCAAAACGGTCCTGACCAAGCTTCAATATGTGATGAGTTCGGAGTGAGAATGGGTTGTCTTTTAAAATACGTTATGAACAGAACTGTGATATTTCAAACATACTGAAATACTTTAGACACGGAGCGGCGTTTCTGATATCAGTGAGCGAGGAGTGGAGCAGGAAATGGTGAACCCGGAGCGGAGTGATTATTAAATGCTCGGAGTGCGGAGAGGAAATTGTTGGCGCTCCACTCCGCTCACATACTCTGGAACCCATTGATGTTGTCTACCCTGGATGTGGCGCGGCGCGATGCGACACGATCCCCATCAGTATGATGTCTCATTCTATTTATGACGAACTGTACTGACTCCAAATGTGCGCCGGATGGTTAGATAATATATACATGATGGGCTAGTATAGAAAAAAAAATAACTTGAGGTCTTCCCAGCATTAAGGTAATCCTGCTTTTTTTTTTTAAATCATCTTGTAGTTACAAATTTGACTGGTAAATGATAAAGAATGATAGCCCCTTTTGCATATCAGGGATGACAGATTGATAAAAAGACATGCTATTTATGACTGGATGTAACTTTTGATACTTCGCGATTGACTTTGCCCTGTCAGTGCAGCTCCCATGAAAAGAATAGTGAGGACCACTGTTATATGATCTGTGTGTGTTGTGTGTGTGTGTGTGTGTGTCAGAGCCGATCCTCCCTATACGCAGAATACGCAAGCTGCGTAGGGCCCCCGAAACACCAGGGGGCCCTTGCTCTCAAAGATGTTTTAATTTTAGTTTCGTTTTTGGATTTGGCCAGCGGTTATGAAAACATGAATGATCATTTCTTTTAACGCGGTGCGCTGTCACCCTCTCTACGTAAATATCAGTCAAATCATGTAACGTGAATGTTGTACAGTCAAAAGCTTGAGAAAGCGTTTCGAGCCGCGGAAGAGATACTGTATCCCGAGCACTTTCCGTGAGCGCGAATCGAGACGGAGCGAAACACGGACAAATGCGTTTCCCCCTGATCTGTGTGTGTCTGTATATGATCTGTGTGTGTCTGTAGATGATCTGTCTTTGTGTGTGTCTGTAGATGATCTGAGTGTGTCTGTAGATGATCTGACTGTGTGTGTCTGTAGATGATCTGTCTTTGTGTGTGTCTGTAGATGATCTGAGTGTGTATGTAGATGATCTGTATGTGTCTGTAGATGATCTGACTGTGTGTGTCTGTAGATGATCTGACTGTGTGTGTCTGTAGATGATCTGACTGTGTGTGTCTGTAGATGATATGTGTGTGTCTGTAGATGATCTGACTGTGTGTGTCTGTATATGATCTGACTGTGTGTGTCTGTAGATGATCTGTCTTTGTGTGTGTCTGTAGATGATCTGAGTGTGTCTGTAGATGATCTGACTGTGTGTCTGTAGATGATCTGACTGTGTGTGTGTCTGTAGATGATCTGACTGTGTGTGTCTGTAGATGATCTGTCTTTGTGTGTCTGTAGATGATCTGACTGTGTCTGTAGATGATCTGACTGTGTGTGTCTGTAGATGATCTGTCTTTGTGTGTGTCTGTAGATGATCTGTCTTTGTGTGTGTCTGTAGAAGATCTAACTGTGTGTCTGTAGATGATCTGAGTGTGTCTGTAGATGATCTGACTGTGTCTGTATATGATCTGTGTGTGTCTGTAGATGATCTGACTGTGTGTCTGTATATGATCTGTGTGTGTGTGTGTGTGTGTGTGTGTCTGTAGATGATATGTCTCTGTGTGTCTGTATATGATCTGAGTGTGTCTGTAGATGATCTGAGTGTGTCTGTAGATGATCTAACTGTGTGTCTGTAGATGATCTGACTGTGTGTCTGTAGATGATCTAATTGTGATCATCTGTCTGTAGATGATCTGAGTGTGTGTCTGTAGATGATCTGTTTCTGTGTGTGTCTGTAGATGATCTAACTGTGTATCTGTAGATGATCTGACTGTGTCTGTAGATGATCTGACTGTGTGTCTGTAGATTATCTATCTGACTGTTGATGTGTGTGTTCTGCTCTCTTTCAGTCTTGCTGGCTGTAATCTCACTACTCAATGTTGTGAGAGTTTGTCATCAGCTCTACAATCCTCAAACTCTGTCCTGAGAGAGCTGGATCTGAGTAACAATGACCTGCAGGACTCTGGTGTAAAGATTATTTCTGATGGACTGAAGAGTCCAAACCGTCAGCTGCAGATACTGAGGTATTAAGAACATATAAGCATTTACAGTCAG
Organism: Onychostoma macrolepis; assembly: GCF_012432095.1. Lineage (NCBI taxonomy): Eukaryota > Metazoa > Chordata > Actinopteri > Cypriniformes > Cyprinidae > Onychostoma > Onychostoma macrolepis. Next base: position 31,427,170 of record NC_081175.1, read on the forward strand.
CTGGTCATAATGTTGATGTGTTTTTGTAGATGATGTAACTATGTGTGTCTGTAGATGATGTGACTGCGTGTCTGTAGCAAGGGTGTAGGTTTGCTTTCGAGATTGGTGAGGATATAAACCCAACCATAACCCCCTTACAGAGTGTCTTTTTGAAACATTATGTTTAACAGACAATAATTACACAATTATGATTTTGTGAACCAACACCAACACATGTCTTAATCACACATCACTTTATTTTAATATTAATCGAATTGGACCCAGGATGATTCTGAAAGAATACTTTGCTGTTGCTGTAGTAACGAAACTCACACACATCTGATTGACAGATAAACTGCACGCTCAGTGTTGTTTTTTTATTTTGTGGATATTTCAGCTAACAGCTTGATTTTCAGTTGAACAACATTAATTTAAAGTTAAAGACTGTCCGCTGCGACTCAGGATGCTGTTCCAAATCCTGCTGCACCACAGAGTGCCATTTACATTTTACCAAAAAAAAAACTAAAAAAACATTATGTTTGTCACAAATTATTCTTGATGTTCATGACTTTATCCTATGCTGAAAGATTGTGTATCTTTCCGCACAACGTTTGTCTTTCTGTCCGTATGCTTTATATAGGGAGCTAATAATATATAGCGCTTTCTCTTTCCATTTTCTCTGTTTTGTCAAACAAACACTGTACTTCAACTCATCGATGCAACTTTATTCATTCCTGAAGTGGGCTTTTATATTAGCTGTTTTGGACTGCTGTCTTGAATTGGGTGCAATACCTGTGAGTTGTATCTGTGAGCGCTGTGCTTCTCGTCCGGTGTGCGACTACATTCCACACATATTAAATGCGCGTCCCTGAGAGGCTCAGTGAGAGAACGCAGTTTTCTAACGAATTTACTTTAACTTGTTAGGTAATATCAATGATATGACGTTTTAGATGCGTCTGAAATTACAAAAACAAATACATATATTTCATTATTTGATCAAAATTATTACTAGGGACAGTTTGGTAATGGCTGGATATTGGTAGGGACACGTTCCTAGCGTCTCCCCCTAATTCTACGCCCCTGGTCTGTAGATGATCTGTGTGTGTGTGTGTGTGTGTGTGCACTTGTACAGCTATCTTTGTGAGGGCCGGTTTGAGTTTTAGACCATCAGAGTGAGGACAATTTTGTAAAGTGAGGACATTTTGGCGGGTCCTCACTTTCTGGGACCCCTTTAAAAGCCTGTTTGAGGGTCAAGACTGGGTTTTATGGGTCAGTTTATAATTGGGTAAAGGGTAGGTTTAGGGTAAGGGTTTGGGTGAGGCACTTAGTTCTGAAGGTTAGGGTAAGGAGCTAGAGATTGCATTGTGTCAATGTATGTCCTCACAAAGATAGCTATAAAGAGTTGTGTGTGTGTGTGTGTGTGTGTGTGTGTGTGTGTGTGTGTGTAGATGATCTGTCTGTTTGTGTGTCTGTAGATGATCTGTCTGTGTCTGTAGATGATCTGTGTGTGTGTGTGTAGATGATCTCTCTCTTTGTGTCTATAGATTATCTGTGTGTGTGTGTGTGTCTGTATATGATCTGAGTGTGTGTCTGTATATGATCTGTATGTGTCTGTAGATGATCTGTCTCTGTGTGTGTAGATGGTCTGACTGTGTCTGTAGATGATCTGTCTGTGTGTGTCTGTAGATGATCTGTCTGTGTGTGTCTGTAGATGTTCTGTCTGTGTGTGTCTGTAGATGATCTGTCTGCACAGCAAAATCCCCAGTGTTAATTTAAAACTCTGAGTCTGGACTCACTGGACTCATATAAACACTGAAGCAGTGTTAAAAGTAACACTGAAGCAGTGTTAAAGTTAATGAGATAATTAGGTGATTAATTGAGTGATGATTGACCATTATTGAAGACACCTGATGTTAACAAGCAGAATCACCAAAGGAGAAAATCAAAATTTGTATGTCACCATTTTAGTGGTCAGTGTTTGCATTAGTTGGGATCTTGACCCTTAAATTTTTAACATTAGATTTTGTTTGTTATAATAGAATTATAACAGCCAGACAAACCAGAGAAAAGATGATCATGTGGTGTTGATTAGGTTTTGAACTAGTCATCATGTAGTAACCTGAATACCTGAGTTAAGTTTTCTTTAATGATTACGTCAACGAGGTGAAAAATACAAGATCTGGCATTTTTGGCATAATCAGACAGATGTTTTCAGAAGTTACTTCTACATAAAATCAGTTTTAAAAATATTTAATTTAGACACACAGACATCAAGAATCAGCGTGAGAATCATACGCTGATTCTTGATGTCTGTGTCTGACTAAAATATATATATATATATATATTTTTTTTTATCAGAACAGCTTGCAAGAAACCATTACAAAATGTATAGAAAATACAGTATCTTTCGCTGTGGAATCACAAAGCTGTTGTAATCAATAAAGATAATATAACTCAGAGATCAGACTCTAAATAAGTTCAAATAATGATTATGTTAAAACATAATCATCACCACCTGATGACTTTTGCTCTTGGCTTGTCTGGCTGTTATATCTCAGTTAAAGCAGCCAAACAAGATTTAAAATTAAAAAGTCAAGGGTCAAGATTCCAACTAATGCAAACACTGACCACTAAAATGGTGACATACAAATTTAGATTTTCTCCTTTGGTGATTCTGCTTGTTAACATCAGGTGTCTTCAATAATGGTCATTCATCACTCAATTAATCACCTAATTATCTCATTAACTTTAACACTGCTTCAGTGTTTGTATGAGTCCAGTGAGTCCACACTCAGAGTGTTAAATTAACACTGGGGATTTTGCTCTGTGTGTGTGTGTGTGTGTGTGTGTGTGTGTGTGTTTGTTTGTTTGTATTTGTCTGTCTGACTGTCTCTGTAGATGATCTGACTGTTGATGTGTGTTCTACTCTCTTTCAGGCTTGCTGGCTGTAATCTTACTGCTCAGTGTTGTGAGAGTTTGTCATCAGCTCTTCGATCCTCAAACTGTGTCCTGAGAGAGCTGGATCTGAGTAACAATGACCTGCAGGACTCTGGTGTAAAGTTTATTTCTGATGGACTGAAGAATCCAAACTGTCAGCTGCAGATATTGAGGTATTAACAACATATAAGCATTTACATTTAGCTGGTCATAATGTTGATGTGTGTTTGTAGATGATCTGACTGTGTGTCTGTAGATGATCTCTGTGTGTGTGTGTGTGTGTGTGTGTGTGTGTGTAGGTTGTCTGGCTGTATGGTGTCAAAGGAAGGCTGTGGTTATTTGTCTTCAGCTCTGAGTTCAAACCCCTCACACCTGAGAGAGCTGGATCTGAGCTACAATCACCCAGGAGATTCAGGAGTCAAGCTGCTCAAACACAAACTGAAGGACTATAAACTGCAGATACTCAAGTATGTCAAACATTAATACTGACATACTGAGTGTGTGTGTGTGTGTGTGTGTGTGAATGAATGATGCAGATCTACATTAATGTGTATTTGTGTGTTTATAGTGTGGATCATGGAGGAGAGATCATGATGATAGCAGGACTGCGAAAGTGTAGGAATATAAACGTGCGCGCACACACACACACACACACACTCACAGACACTCACGCACACACGTTTGTTTTTGTGAAAAGTGGGGACATCCCATAGGTGTAATGGTTTTTATACTGTACAAACTGTATGTGCTATTGTCCTACACCAACCCTACACCTAAACCTACCCCTTACAGGAAACTTTCTGCTATTTCAGATTTTCAATACACTCCATTCTGTGTGATTTATAAGCGTTTTGAAAAGTGGGGACATGGGGTAATGTCCTGAAAGTCACCTTCTCCTTGTAATACCTGTCATACCCTTGTCATTATACAATTTTTTGTCCCCATTTGTCACAAAAACGCGCACACACACACACACACTCTCTCTCACACACACACACACACACACACACACACACACAGATTGTTGTTTGACTGTATCACTGAGCTCATCTCATAGACATTCACTGTTTTTCTATCAGGTTAATAAGGTCTATAAGGTCTTTTTTAACTAGTTAGCAGTGATGGTCAGCACCAGGGGGCTCATTTACTCTCAAAGATAATTTAAGAAGAAAATCACTATATAATAACAGAACAGTAATATGTGGATTCAGCTTTAAAGTCACGTGGAAATATCTTTCTTTTAATAAATAGGAATTTATATTTATTTAATTACTGTTTTGGACTCATCGTGCATTGGTGGTAATGACGTGTCTTGACACATGACTATTAGGGTGTATTCACACCTGTCTTGTTTGGTTCGATTAAAACGAACTCTGGTTTGTTTCCCCCTTTGGTCCGGATCTTTTGGGCAGATGTGAATACAGCAATCGCACTCTGGTGCGAACCAAACAACCGAACCGAGACCCAGCTGAAGAGGTGGTCTCGGTTCAGTTCCAAACGAACTCTGGTACGGTCCGTTTAAGGTGTGAATATGAACCGGCCTCGAGCCGACCCAATTGCAGAAAGCACGCTCAGAAATGCACAGCTTACGCATATAGTTCTGTTGTTTGCATTTCAATCGCTTAAATCACTTGTTTTTAAACCGAGTTTTCGTGACCATAGCGCCTACAGCAACGTGACATGAGTGCACTAAATAGGCTGAAGCTTGCCGCAAAGCCCCAGAAAAAGCTACAAGAATGTGTCTGGGGAAGATAAGGAGATATTTTAATTATTTATTAATAAACTAGTGTTTTCTGAATCGGAGTCACAAAGATGAAGTTAAAAATCCTGACTCGCCATCTCCTCATTGGACGCTTCTTTACAAAGAAATGCATCTTTACAGATTATAATGAAAGAGTTTTTGTTTTGGATATGAATTATTTCGTTTTGTAGTAATTCAAATCTTTCTATAGATATAGGCCTATTCGTCATGTCTGTAAGGAAAATATTCAACAGAGTTTCGGTTCATTTATGTGAAGCGCTCCTGTTCAAGACTGGGATGGCAAGCGCATCCTAATAGTTTTCTTTATTTTAGAAAAGCACTACGTTTATATTGATATTGTGAGTGCACACAAATAAAAATAGTTCCGAACGATGTATTATTATTACCTTTTATGAGCAACAATTATGGAGTATTTAATTGTTTCCACTGATGTCCTTCAGCTTCCACTCTCCGCACAGACGATTGGATATGCACCTAGTGCACATTTACCTAGGTTAAATGTTTAAACCAACATTTTGATATGCTTTAAGTATTTAACCTCGTTAACTTCAGCTGAAGCTCGTTTGATGTTGTGGTTTATAGAGACTCTTGTGATCCTCACAGAAACCTCTCCTGCCTCGTTCTTGTCAGAAACTGAGAAACTAAATAAATGCAACACCATTAATAATGATAGCGGCATTAACGACAGTTTCATGTTATTTAACAACATATAATTGTATATGCTGAGTCTGGTAATCCCAGGAGACACACGTAACTTGTACATGTAAATGCTGACAACTAAACATTATCATAACTGTTTAGGGCAGGCTAACTTTAGCTAGCGATGCTATCTGCTAAACAACATATTAATTATCAAGAATACCATTACAATCTTACCTTCATAGTCATGAACAAATTCTTTAATAAAAACTTATAATATTTTAAAGGCTTTATTTTGTCTCAACTCTACAGCTGTGCAATAAAATTCACTAAGATTCACTTTTCATTCATGAAGATGATCTGATATGATATATATATCAGGGCTGTCGCAATTCGTCAATTTTATTCGACTATTCGATTTTTTTAAATCCTTGACTTCATTTTGCTTGCGTCGACTAACCGGCAAAATACTGGAAGTGGTGCATTTCACGGACGAGAATCAATAAAACACATTATTATATTGTTTTCCAAGGCTGCATGATATATTATTAATCCCATTTAAAAACCATAATCAATCATAATTGTGAATTCACAAACGCTATGATTTAATTAAATAAGTATATGCGCTGCAGTTCTGATACAGTATATGTGCTGTAATTATTTGCATACGGCTCCGTTCACAGCGGCTCCACAGAAACTGTTATCATTACATGTGTGGAGCGTCTCAAACTCATCTCTGCATGTTGTTGTGCGTTTGGGTTTATTATAACGTTCATCTGGGAATGCAACGTGCATTTCAACAGATTTGTAAGGTTTTCGCGGTTTCAAAATAAAAGCTCAAACCCTTACTCTGAGTTTACAGGTTTTGATATCCACATATTCATTTAATTACAGCGGCTATAACATTTCTGTTCTAAAGAAATGACCAAATATTAAAGATAAAGTGGACATTTTAATTAAATGGTGCTTGGTCAATATTAAACAAGGATTAGATCACACAGTAACTTAGTGTTACAAGCACTTTGTCTGTCGGATTGCCTCTTCAAGATGAATCGCTTTATGTATTCCACAATTGTAAGTCGCTTTGGATAAAAGCATCTGCAAAATGACTAAATGTAAATGTAACCCAGTCAACACGTGAGATCACGCGATGATCACAGTGACATCACACCATTCTCATACGGTGATCCTCACAGTGTGAGTAATATATGAGCTCATTGTGAACCCAAAATGTTGAGCAGGTTGAGAGGAGGCAGTTCAAATATCAGTTGCCGGGGGACATTCTACTTCCTGTTTCTCAACACTATCACAGAGATATCACGGTGCTCTCACATGATGAGCTCATGAGTGCAGGCCCAGCTAACAGATTTCTGTTATAAGAACCTTCTTCAAACATACAACTGACTTCCAGACACAGCCTTAGATTAAATCAACTGAAATAAACAAATCAACAGCTTCACTCATTATTAACCAGACTGACTTTATTTCTGTTAGACATCTACAAAAGCGCTTATTGAGAATTAACAGAGATTTAGATGATGATGTTTTATTGTTTTGTTTGATGTTACCATCAAAGTGATTAGTGTTTGCTTTAGTTGGGCTCTTGACCCTTGACTTTATAACATTATATTTTTTGGGGATGCTGTAACTGTGTTTGAGAAGCACATTTGTTATGGCAAGAAAACCCGAAACGAGATTGCAACCAGGTGATATTGGTTTGTTATTGATGATAACAACACAGTCATCACCTAGATTCAATATGCAGTCTTGGTCTTGTGAAGTCGTGGCCTCATGGTTAGAGAGGCAGACTCATAATCCAAAGGTTGTGGGTTAGAGTCTTGGGTATGTGGGGGGAGTGAATGTACAGCGCTGTCAATACCGCGACTGAGGTGCCCTTGAGTAAGGCACCAAACCCCCAACTGCGCTGCAGCATAAATGGCTGCCCACTGGTCCGGGTGTGTGTGCACTTTGGATGGGTTAATTGCAGAGCACAGATTCCGAGTCACGTCACTTTCATAATCATTTATGAAGAATTATAAAAGCATAAGACACAAACATTATTAACTATTCTGATTCTTGATGTTTCTCTTTGTGTTTAAATGACAGTGTATGAATCTCAACAATGGTGACAATCAAAAACTTCATGCTGCAATGCATGCTGGGTATCTAGTCTCTGTGCAGTGAGTGCACTTTGACCTCACATTAGTATGAGCACACAGTGAGGGCGCTGTGAGGTTACACTTTTAGCTCACTGTTACCTCACATTGTGACCTCATCACGAGTATCCTGTGAGATCATGGTGACATCACTGTGAGATCAAATTGTTGACTGGGAAGTGTAATTGTAAATGTAATGTGTAAAAACAATCATCTGGCCGTTGGCGCCCCCTGCAGGCCTGTGTTGTAATGCGTAATCTACATTAGCGCTTTTTTATGAAATTCTGTTTTCCATTAGTTTCCAGATTCCATTTTAATGGTTCCATTTTTGTTTTTCCATAATTTTTATTATTTTTTTTTAAGTATTTTTTTTATTTCTTTCTTCTTTTTTTTTTCTTCCAGAAATATTGCACATTTAAATTTTTCTCCTCAATAAATTCTGGTAAATAATATTTCTGGTAAATACTCCTTTAAAAAGTGTTTTTTGATGATAATGTTATTATTAGTAGACTAGAACATGTAGATATGTTGTCATTCTTACACTATAATACTGAACTGATTTCAGTGATTTGGACTGAGATGGACACTTGCTTCTTACACTATGTTGCACTTTAGTTTTGCTTTAAAAAAAAAGGATTTCATACAAATTTCATAGAGATAAGTCAAATGGTTGATTTTTTTTTTTTTTTTTGTGAAATTAATTGTTTAGATTAATCGATAAATTAGTTGATAGATTAATCAAAATAAAAATAGTTGTTAGTGGCAGCCCTAATATATATATAAATAATCTCTCAGTTGTTGCTGTTGCACTTTATTCATAAATTATGAAAATGAAGTATTTTTAGTTTAAAGTGTTGGCCCCCTTCCTGATTTTTACATTTTTTGCATATGTCACACTTAAAAGATTCAGATCATCAAACAAATTGTAATATTACACAAAGATAATGCAAGTAAATACAAAATGCAGTTTTTAAATTATGATTTCATTTATTAAGGGATAAAAGCTGTCCAAACCTACCTAGCTCTACGTGAAAAATTAATTGCCCCCTCCTATTAAATCATGAAAGAACTGTGATTAACCACATTATTTTAGAAAGCTGAGTTAAATTTCACGAGCCAAACCCAGGCCTGATTACTGCCAGACCTGTTGAATCAAGAAATCACTTAAATAGAACCTGTCTGATAAAGTGAAGCATGTTTAAAGAGCAACACATCATTCCGCGATCTTAAGAAATTCATAAACAGATGAGAAACAAAATAGTTTACATGTATCAGTCTGGAAAGGGTTATAAAGCCATTTCTAAGGCTTTGGGACTCCAGCAAACCATGGTCAGAGCCATTATCCACAAATGGAGAAAACTTGGAACAGTGGTGAACCTTCCCAGGAGTGGCCTACCAAAATTACTCCAAGAGCACAAAGACAACTCATCCAGGAGTTCATAAAAGAACCCAGAACAACATCTAAAGAACTGCAGGCCTCACTTGCCTCAATTAAGGTCAGTGTTCATGATTCAACAATAAGAAAGAGACTGGGCAAAAACAGCATCCATGGGAGAGTTCAAGGCAAAAGCCACTGCTGACCAATAAGAACACAAAGGCTCGTCTCACATTTGCCAAAAATATCTTGATTATCCCCAAGACTTTTGGGCAAATATTCTGTGGACTGATGCGACAAAAGTTTAACTTTTGGAAGGTGTGTGTCCGTTACATCTGGCGTAAAACCAACACAGCATTTCATAAAAGAACATCATACCAACAGTCAAACATGGTGGTGGTAGTGTGATGGTCTGAGCTTCAGAACCTGGATGACTTGCCATAACTGATGGAACCATGAATTCTGCTCTCTATCAGAAAATCCTGAAGGAGAATGTCCGGCCATCAGTTTGTGACCTCAAGCTCAAGTGCACTTGGTTTATACAGCAGAACAATGATTCCAAACACAGCAGCAAGTCCACCTCTGAATGTCTCAAGAAAAACAAATTTAAGGTTTTGCCCAAATCAAAGTCTGGACTTAAATCCAATTGAAATGCTGTGGCATGACCTTAAACAGTCCATTCATGCTCGAAAACCCTCCAATGTGGCTGAATTAAAACAATTCTGCAAAGAAGAGTGGGCCAGAATTCCTCCACAGTGCTGTAACAGACTCATTGCCAGTTATCGCAAACGCTTGATTGCAGTTGTTGCTGCTAAGGGTGGCACAACCAGTTATTAGGTTTAGGGGGCAAGCACTTTTTCACACAGGGCCATGTGGGTTTGGATTTTGTTTTCCCTTCATAATAAAAAACTTCATTTAAAAACTGCATGTTGTGTTTACTTATGTTATCTTTGATTCATATTTACATTTGTTTGATGATCTGAAACATTAAAGTGTGACAAACATGCAAAAAAATAAAAAAATCAGGAAGGGGGCCAAAAATTTTTCACACCACTGTATATATAAAACAGTTAGTTCCATTCCTTGATTCTGATTGTCAGCAGCTGTGTTTTATTCACGATACAGCACCCTCTTTCAAAACTGTTTTAACTCTTATAAAAACATGTTTTTTCATAGTAACTCTGCACACAATCATCAAATGATCATCCATACACACACCAAACTCCACACAGATGTGATGAATGTAAATCAGGACTGTTTTGTGTGTTCAGTGTTCAGTGGAGTTTGTGTATGAGCACAAATACACTGTATATATAGTCTGTCTGCACAACTGATGAACTTTACACTTACTGAACTGAACTGAATCAACACTGAACTGACTCGAGCTCTAGAATCACACTATTGGCTTGTTAGAGCTGCTTTACAGCACAATCTCAATCTGTTACTGCTTTGAAACAATCTGTACTGTAGAAAGCGTTATAGAAATAAAGCTGACTTGACTTGTATTCATGATAAACCCACAACCGCTGCTTTACACAACACTACCCAGTCAACACGTGAGATCACGATACGGTGATCCTCACAGTGTGAGTAATATATGAGCTCATTGTGAACTCAAAAAGATGAGCGGGGTTCTTATTTCTGTCAGACATCTACAAAAGCGCTTATTGAGAATTAACAGATTTAGATGATGATGTTTTATTGTTCTGTTTGTCCACGTTACCATCGTGGTGAGTAGTATTTGCTTTAGTTGGGCTCTTGATCCTTGACTTTATAACATTATATTTTTTGGGGCTGCTGTAACTGTGTTTGAAAAGCACATTTGTTATGGCAAGGAAAACCAAAAAAAGAGACTGCAACCAGGTGATATTGGTTTGTTACTGATGATAACAGCGCAACCATCACCTAGATTCAGTATGCAGTCTTTGTGAGGAGTTAATAATCTAAAGTTTTTATAATAACTCTGTGATTATACAGAATAGGACCCAGCAGTGTCATAATCGTTTATGAAGGATTTTAAAAGCATGATAAGATACAAACATTTTGAACTACTGTGTCATTTAAACACAAAGAGGGACATCAAGAATCAGTGTATGAATCTCAACAATGGTGACAATCAAAAGATTCATGCTGCAATGCATGCTGGGTGCCTAGTCTCTGTGCAGTGAGTGCACTTTGACCTCACATTAGTATGAGCACACAGTGAGGGCGCTGTGAGGTTACACTTTTAGCTCACTGTTACCTCACATTGTGACCTCATCACGAGTATCCTGTGAGCTCATGGTGACATCACTGTGAGATCAAATTGTTGTCTGGGTAGTCTGCACAGTTTTAGACCTGACAGGGTTTTTCACAGAGTTTTGTTTGGGCTCCAGAAGTCTAGGACCAGCACTGCTAGTGAGATCTGAATCACTAGTCGCTCTTCAACAGCTCTCACTATATTAGTGAACACATTTGAGAAGAGTGAGGACAGTTTGGACTTTAGCTGTAAACACACACAGACATCTTCACTGTTGTGTTGTTCTTGATGTTTCTCTCTTCTTGTGTTCAGATGCCTGTGATCTCACACTGGATCCAAACACAGCACACACTCGACTCATTCTGTCTGATGAGAACAAGAGCATCACATGCCTGAGAGATCATCAGCCGTATCCTGATCATCCAGAGAGATTTGATTATGCTCTTCAGGTTCTGTGTGTTGAGAGTCTGACTGGACGCTGCTACTGGGAGACTGAATGGAGCGGAGATGAGGCTGATATATCAGTGTCATATAAAGGAATCAACAGGAAAGGAGGGAGTAATGTCTGTGTGTTTGGATTCAGTAACAAATCCTGGAGTCTGTGGTGCTTTAATAACAGATTCACTGTCCATCACAATAATAACATCACTGATATACCTGCTGACCGTTCATCCTCTAATCGAGTAGGAGTGTATGTGGACGTGTCGACCGGCTCTCTGTCCTTCTACAGCGTCTCTGACACACACACACTCACACACTTACACACATTCATCACCACATTCACTGAACCCCTCTGTGCTGGATTTGGGGTTTATTCTGGTTTCTCAGTGTCTCTGTGTGATATTAAACAGCCTCCTGTGAGAATCATCAGTGATCCACACGTCAGCAGGTGAGTGAAATATACTGTGTGTCTTACTGACAGATGTTTCAGACTGTGGCTAATAGTTCAGGGCTCTGTTCTTCATTCATCACTGAATTAACTCACCCAGTTAATGTGAGACCAGATCTTCTAATCGTGATAATTATTCTAACAAATTTAGTTTTTAAGTGCTTGCACATATTTGATTTGTATATTTGCTTGGAGTTGCTGTTTTTACTGAAAAAGACAAACAAATAGATACTAGAAACCAGGGGCTGAGTCTTGATTTATTCTAGTTATTAATATTAGTCCACATTCTGTAGATTGAGGCTTTCACACAGTAAAGCTTGCGTGTGCAGTTTGCTGTAGGTTAGCAATAGCAAGCTAGCTTTGAAAAAATCCTACCCTCCTTTCAGAGCGCTCTCTCTCTCCAAAGCCACGCCTCCTTCAAATAGGGGTCTGCGATAATATCGTAATTGTTGTTTTAACGATGTGCGATTTGACATTATCGAGTATTTTGCAAAAACCATTCAAAACACCCCTACATAGAGTCTAGTGCGTGTGCTTTCACTGCACGATTCAGTCTATTAAAGGGTGATTCTTAGACTATGGGCACTTTTATGTTCTTTGGTCATATTTTTAAAAATACATATAATTTTGGACAAATTCCTCTTTCTTTGTCAAACTAACAATAAAACCACCTTAAAAACTTTTTACTACCTTTCTATTATGATTTTTTCATACTTTTCAACCTCCTTATAGGTGTCAAAATCACGGTTTTCTCCTTGTCGCACACCCAGACTTTTAAACTTCAACAATGAAAATACAGTTTAAAAATATGACTTATCTGGTAACTATTAATGTACCTGAATTAAGCACTAGTAAAATAATTCAAATACATTATATTATTTAATGTGAGACCACTATCAATATTACTTTTTATACAAAATATAGCTGTCGCATAGTATTGATGTCATTTCCACCACAACACTGTAATGTCCCTTTAAAAAGTTTGTGTGAAAGATTGTTTAGGTGGTTTCTATGGAAATGTTCAGTGACATCAGAGCACATGTTGGACATGGAGGGAATTTAAATTTTCATCAACAACATGTGAAGAAAATTCAAGGTAAATATTGCTTGATCAGTAAATATATTTATTCTACGTCATTTCCAAACATGCTGTACCTTCAAGGGTGTTTTTAAAAAGCTAAAAATGTTAAGTTAAATAAGAGTATTTTGCATACATGAAATGCTAAGTATTAATTCAAAGCTAATCAGTGAAGCTATCTTCCATTTTTTCATAAAAAAAAACTACAGAAATGTCATTTCCACCACACTGCCTCTGTGGTGGAAATGACATTTATGGTGACAAAGTACAATTGATATGTTTAATGACTCTGTGAATTGAGTTTAATGAGTGTGATGAGTTTAAGACTTTTTCTAATAAATATCTCTTCTGTTTCTCTACATTCACGTTAATTCATTGTCATTTCCACAACACCCTGTCATTTCCACCACCACCCTGTCATTTCCACCACCACACATTTTTAAAATATATTTAAAAAGTTCTCATCACACATTAAAAATGCATCCACAATTTATGAGATCATGCTCTACTTAATATAAAATTCAAGTTATTTATTTTCTAATAAGCTCTTACCCAAACCAATATTAAATTTCAGAGTGTGACAGGTGTACAGTTCAGCATTTGGTCCTTAGGGCAGTTAATTTATCTCATTGACAACTGTATAATTATTGTACATTGTGGAAAAACTGGTAAAACTAGTTACAAATATGATCTTAGACAATTCTTGAGTGGCATAAGTTATTCAATATTTAAATAACAGCTGTATATTGATATGTGGTGGAAATGACATTTGTTCATTGCAGGTCGGAAAAATTTAAAATATTAACAATTTCTCTTGTAATCTAAGTTTGTCCTCTTACAGACCTTAAAACTAGACAAATTATTTAAACTTATGAGACTGTGTTACGTGACATTTTGAACAAGTTTTTTTTATTCAACTTCACAAGGCTAAAAGTGCCCCTAAAATGCATTTAGAATGATCACAAATTCAAGATATGGGGGCAGAAAATGTATAGCCTATATATATACCACTTCATATAGTTAATTAATTTCACACGAAGAGTGCCGTTTAATTACAAATATGATATCGATTTTTACAACAGTTCAATCGGGAAGTCGTGGCCTAATGGTTAGAGAGTCGGACTCGTAATCCAAAGGTTGCGAGTTCGAGTCTCGGGCCGGCAGGGATTGTAGGTGGGGGGAGTGACTGTCCAGCGCTCTCTCCACCTCAATACCATGACTGAGGTGCCCTTGAGCAAGGCACTGAACCCCCAACTGCTCCCCGGGCGCCGCAGCATAAATGGCTGCCCACTGCTCCGGGTGTGTGTTCACGGTGGGTGTGTGTTCACGGTGTGTGTGTGTTCACTGCTGTGTGTGTGCACGTTGGATGGGTTAAATGCAGAGCACAAATTCCGAGTATGGGTTACCATACTTGGCTGTATGTCACTTCACTTTCACTTTCACTTTCAATAAACAAGAAGTTAATTAAGAGACTTACGTTTTAGACTTTTGCAATGAATCGCTTATTAACAATTTTCTTTTTAGATTTTTTTTTTTTTCATGTTATAAATCATTTTAAATATCATTATTCAACGTTTTATGTTTAATATATTAAAACATTATATATGCATTTGAAATTGCAGGTTAAATGCATTCATGTCAGCCCACAAATTATTTATCCTTTTTGATAGAAAAACAGGTACAAATCAGGTTGGCTGAAGGAGACAATATACTGCAGATATACATATGACCACAGCAGCGACACTCAAATCTGCTGCTATAAAACACATAACAATAAGATTCAACGTGAAAACTGTAACAGTGCACCTGTAAATGTAACAGTGTAGTAGTACTGGCCAATAAACTGTAGATGATAACGAGAAAGCTTCATGAATTTCTAAACAGCATTTATTAACATGTATATCATAAACATTAAAGCAACATACCTTTTGATAGAAAAACAGGTACAAATCAGGTTGGCTGAAGGAGACAATATACAGGTGCATCTCAATGAATTAGAATGAATTTTTTCTTGCAAGTTATTTCAAAAAGTGAAACTTTCATATATTTTAGATTCATTGCATGTAAAGTAAAACATTTCAAAAGTTTTTTTTGTTTGTTTTAATTTTGATGATTAGAGCTTACAGCTCATGAAAGTCAAAAATCAGTATCTTAAAATATTAGAATATTTACATTTGAGTTTCAATTAATGACCATCCCTAGAGTATAAATTCCGGGTCTCTCTTGTTCTTTGAAACCACAATAATGGGGAAGAATGCTGACTTGGCAATGATCCAGAAGACGAACATTGACGCCCTCCACAAAGAGGGTAAGTCACAGAGGGTCATTACTGAAAAGTGTGGCTGTTTGCAGAGTGCTGTATCAAAGCATATTAAATGCAAAGTTGACTGGAAGGAAGAATTTGGGTAGGACAAGGTACACAAGCAACAGGGATGACTGCAAGCTTAAGAATACTGTCAAGCAAAGCTGATTCAAACACTTGTGAAAGCTTCACAAGGAGTGAACTGAAGCTGGAGCATCAAGAGTCACCATGCTCAGACGTCTTCAGGAAAAGGGCTACCAAGCCACTTCTGAACCAGAGACAACGTCAGAAGCGTCTTACCTGGGCTGTGGAGAAAAAGAACTGGACTGTTGTTCAGTGATCCAAAGTCCTCTTTTCAGATGACAGTAAATTTTGCATTTCATTTGGAAATCAAGGTCCCAGAGTCTGAAGGAAGAGTGGAGAGGCACAGAATCCATGTTGCTTGAAGTCCAGTGTTAAGTTTCCACAGTCAGTGATGATTTGGGCTGCCATGTCATCTGCTGGTGTTGGTCCACTGTGTTTTCTGATGTCCACAGTCAACGCAGCCATCTACCAGGAAATCTTAGAGCACTTCATGCTTCCTTCTGCTGACAAGCTTTATGGAGATGCTGATTTCATTTTCCAGCCGGACTTGGCACCTGCCCACACTGCCAAACGTACCAAAAGCTGGTTCAATGACCATGGTGGTACTGTGCTTGACTGTCCAGCAAACTCGCCTGACCTGAACCCCATAGAGAATCTATCGGGTATTGTCAAGTGGAAGATGAGAGACACCAGACCCAACAATGCAGATGAGCTGAAGGCCGCTATCAAAGAATCCTGGGCTTCCATACCACCTCAGCAGTGCCACAAACTGATCACCTCCATGCCACGCCGAATTGAGGCAGTAATTAAAGCAAAAGGAGCCCTTACCAAGTATTGAGTACATATACAGTAAATGAACATACTTTCCAGAAGGCCAACAATTCACTAAAAATGTTTTTTTTTTTATTGGTCTTATGAAGTATTCTAATTTGTTGAGATAGTGAATTGGTGGGTTTTTGTTAAATGTGAGCCAAAATCATCACAATTAAAAGAACCAAAGACTTAAACTACTTCAGTCTGTGTGCATTGAATTTATTTAATACACGAGTTTCACAATTTGAGTTGAATTACTGAAATAAATGAACTTTTCCACAACATTCTAATTTATTGAGATGCACCTGTACTGCAGATATACAGTATTGTTCAAAATAATAGCAGTACAATGTGACTAACCAGAATAATCAAGGTTTTTAGTATATTTTTTATTGCTACGTGGCAAACAAGTTACCAGTAGGTGCAGTAGATTCTCAGAAAACAAACAAGACCCAGCATTCATGATATGCACGCTCTTAAGGTTGTGCAATTAGCAATTAGTTGAAAGGGGTGTGTTCAAAAAAATAGCAGTGTCTGCCTTTGTACAAAATAGTTTTGAGTTTGTACAGTCAAACGTTTTTGTTTCTAGGATTTAGCAATCCTGTGAATCACTAAACTAATATTTAGTTGTATGACCACAGTTTTTTAAAACTGCTTCACATCTGTGTGGCATGGAGTCAACCAACTTGTGGCACCTCTCAGCTGTTATTCCACTCCATGATTATTTAACAACATTCCACAATTCATTCACATTTCTTGGTTTTGCTTCAGAAACAGCATTTTTGATATCACCCCACAAGTTCTCGATTGGATTAAGGTCCGGAGATTGGGCTGGCCACTCCATAACATTAATTTTGTTGGTTTGGAACCAAGACTTTGCTCGTTTACTAGTGTGTTTTGTCTTGTTGAAACAACCATTTCAAGGGCATGTCCTCTTCACCATAGGGCAACATGACCTCTTCAAGTATTTTAACATATGCAAACTGATCCATGATCCCTGGTATGCGATAAATAGGCCCAACACCATAGTAGGAGAAACATGCCCATATCATGATGCTTGCACCACCATGCTTCACTGTCTTCACTGTGTACTGTGGCTTGAATTCAGAGTTTGGGGGTCGTCTCACAAACTGCCTGTGGCCCTTGGACCCAAAAAGAACAATTTTACTCTCATCAGTCCACAAAATGTTCCTCCATTTCTCTTTAGGCCAGTTGATGTGTTCTTTGGCAAATTGTAACCTCTTCTGCACATGCCTTTTTTAACAGAGGGACTTTGGGGATTCTTGAAAATAGATTAGCTTCACACAGACGTCTTCTAACTGTCACAGTACTTACAGGTAACTCCAGACTGTCTTTGATCATCCTGGAGGTGATCATTGGCTGAGCCTTTGCCATTCTGGTTATTCTTCGATCCATTTTGATGGTTGTCTTCCGTTTTCTTCCACGTTTCTCTGGTTTTGCTCTCCATTTTAAGGCATTGGAGATCATTTTAGCTGAACAGCCTATAAGTTTTTGCACCTCTTTATAGGTTTTCCCCTCTCCAATCAACTTTTTAATCAAAGTACGCTGTTCTTCTGAACAATGTCTTGAACGACCCATTTTCCTCAGGCTTTCAAATGCATGTTTAGCAAGTGCTGGCTTCATCCTTAAATAGGGGCCACCTGATTCACACCTGTTTCTTCACAAAATTGATGACCTCAGTGATTGAATGCCACACTGCTATTTTTTTGAACACACCCCTTTCAACTAATTCAACTAATTGCCCAATTGCACAGCCTTAAGAGGGTCCATATCATGAATGCTGGGTCTTGTTTGTTTTCTGAGAATCTACTGCACCTACTGGTAACTTGTTTGCCACGTAGCAATAAAAAATATACTAAAAACCTTGATTATTCTGGTTAGTCACATTGTACTGCTATTATTTTGAACAATACTGTACATGTGACTAGAAAAATAGAAATGACACTTTCACTCGACTCATATTATAATTAATTATCAGACATTTTAAGACAGACACAATGACCACATGAAATGCACTCGTTCCCGCTCATGAACGCACGAAGAAATTCAATACATTTATAATGACCTCAACAACCGTGTTAAATTAACAGCCACAGGAGGAGAGCCTTCGAACACCCACAAATACAAACAAATCCCTTATTTTATGAAATGCACACATCTTTACTCTTTAAATTAAATGTTCTTTTTAACCCTGTTACACCCACATAGCAATTGTCATCTGGCCCAGCTCTGGGCCAAACACGCAGTTACACTCGGCCCACATGCAGCAAAGAATTACGGCCCTTGTGTGGCCCAGATCTGGAATACAGACATGAGCCACACATGAGCCATAACTGGGCCAAATCTCAGCCAAATAGTAACTTATAACCAGCCCAGAACAAGTTGTAAGAGTGCTACCTAATCTCAGCCTTCAGTAAACCACATAGAGACCAGTCTTTAACCAGAAACCCCAAAAATGAGCCATTAAAAAGCCAAAAAAAAACAACAACTCAGCCACGGATCCATCAATAGGCAGTAAAACACACAGTTACACCTTTAGACAATTAATCATCTATAATTCATACTTCGTTAGATTGTGAAGGAAAGACTTTCTGGCTCAGCTGGCACTCGAACCAGAGATCTTCTTGCTGTGAGGAGACAGCATTTCCCACTGAGCCACTGATGCTGTGCTTAGCCACAGACATTAAACACAGGTACAGACATTTACAGGTACAGAACTCTGTTTGGATGGATGCTGAAATGTACAACATACACAGCAAAATCTTCAGTGAACACTGCACACAATGTTAAAGGAAACACTAAAGTAGTGTTGAAGTTCACGAGATGAATGATCAAATTAAATAATCATATAGCTTATTGTAACCCGCTGCACCAAGTACTGCAGGCACGATGGGTTCTGAATATGGACCAGTTTTCAGAAGTTCAGGTTCGCCTACGGAGGATAAGGAGCTCAACAACAACAATGAATCACTCAAATAACGCAGAGTTGAACATCTTACCATGTCTGTCAAAAGCAAATGTTTAACTAAGCAATTGAAATGCACCAAATCAGAGGAATGAGGAAAATAAATAAAAAATACAATAGGTGACTTTCTCAAAGAAAAGAAAAAATTTTTTTTTTTAAATGCAAGTTGTTTTGACAATAACGCTTCCTTTTCTTTTTTTTTCTTTTATAGATTTCAAGGACTGTAAATGAAAACTCAGAAAACTTAAATGGGAATTACAATCACCCTCCAACCACAAACTTCACATCAGTTAATGAAGTTAACCTTTTGTGTGCTCCTTCTTAGGTATCACTAAACTTATTTCTGTTTACTCTGGAGAAAAAAAAAAAAAAGAAAAAAAAATCCTTTGTATCCTTTGTTCAGTCTTCAAAAAAAGAAAAAAATTAAACCTGTATCAATAACTCAGTGTGCTCACCTTTTTGAGTGAAAGCTTGATTCCAGAAAACTTTAAAACTTAACCCTTATTTGACACCCTCTTTGAATTGTAAGGAATACATTTCCCTTTCTTGTCTCAATTTTGTGAAATAAAAAAAAATTATAAAAACAAATACACTTGATCAAATTAGGAAAAAAAAACCCAAATAAACTTGAATAAACTCAGATATGAATGCAAAGCTCAGTTTTCAAAAAGTCTTGTGATTCAGTACTTGGTTCATTCACAAACTTGTGAATGTAGCTGAATTCAGTTAATGACAATGAAATTGTTAGTCACTCAGGCTGTTTCTCAATTCCAAGAACGCAAAGAACGGACTTGTGTTCTCGTGGAGACCGGTCTTGCAAGGCTTCCTCGGAAGAACGAACTCGGAGGGACGCGAGAACACAGAACACATCCTTGTGAGAATTGAGATGTACTGCGTTCTTGATTAACTGACCACATAGTCTCAGCATAAGCAGCGGCCAATGAACAATAAATATAACTTAACATTACAAACAAATGTCATAACTTATTAAAACATTTCATACTATTATAGATATTATTTTCATATAATTGTATATCGTTTTATTTTACAGCGTTATATGCTTAACTATGACTATTTGTTAAGGTTCATTGTCCCTGATAGCACACGTACATCTCTGAGACGTCTATTTGACGTCTGCATTTACATCTGCAAGACGTATTTTTTAGGCTGTTTGCTCATCTGCAATACGTCTATAGGACATCTCCTTTTAGATGTCAAATAGACGTCTTTTAGATGTCTTTAAGATGTTTATGATTTAGAGTGTATGTAAAACTGACATCTTACAGACGTCTGTCAGACGTTTATAGACAGCAGATGCTTTCCAGATCAACAGATCTTTAACAGACATCTTGCAGATGTACGTGTGCTATCTGGGGTAATATGCCAATAAAAATACTGCAGACTTTCTCCGGGTCTTACCACTTTATTCAAATGTTAAATGTGTAAACGATAAAGGTTTACTTTCAAGAGCCGTCAAGTATTTGCGAGAGCGAGTTTAGCTTACAGGCTTCCGTACAGCAGCCGCCCGCAACGTCTTCTGGGATTTCTAACGGCTCGATTCTCTCAAGTCTGCACTCGATGCATCCTCGATATCAAGAACACATACGGGAACATTCATGCGTCCTCTGTACTTGCGTTCTTGAGAATTGGAACTGAAGTTCGACGGCTGATGATGACGTAAAACGAGAACACAAGGACGCAAGATCGCTGAAGAACGCATATTGAGAAACAGCCTCAGTCTCTCCCTTAAGATCCTTCCAAAAGAGAACTGTGAAATGCGTTGTTTGTGCTACCAATTCACTTTCCTACCATCCAGTTTGACAACAGCAATGTAAATGTCTCTCAGTAGCACTTGTTAAGAACTCCTTGTGGCTCGCCAGTCCTCACTACCTCCGCAAACACGAGAGTTTGGACGAAATCCGGGAATCCAGAGACTATTCCGTGAAGCATCGATCTCCATACAGCGTCAACTCCGAGCTTGCAGCACTCGCTCAACGGGGCAACGATGAAACCGAATCAGAAGTAGGAAAAAAACAAACAAACCAAAAAAAAAACCTGACAAAACCATCATTAATATCATTTTCAGAACAAACGCATATCACAACGTTTAACAAAGTAACAAAATGACGATCTAATGTTTTAAATGAACACATAAGCATAAATGTATCACACGTGGTCTTGCAACATACATTCACAATTCATGAATGAACTCAATTACAGCATCTTTTTTTTTCACACTTCCTTATATGAACCTTTCACACAGATTAACACGTTAACTCACCAAGACCATGGATGAGATTGACCATTTTAATCCCTTGTAGCTCCAAACGAACTCAGTTTCTACTCGGTTTTTCATAAACTTCATGAAATTAATTTGCCAATCGAAAACATCTTTTGCTTCTGAAGGAAACACTTCTAATTAGTGGATAACACACCATATGTGTTAAACGAGGCCTCCTCTCTGCAATCGCATAATACCAACCGATTTAACAGTCTCTGTTTACATCAAGCTTTGCTTCTAGTCTCGATACCGCGTCTCTGGTGAATATTGCTGTTTTTAATCTTGATTAATCAATTTTTACATTTTAATCGGAGAGACCTGAAACACCTCCTTCACTTCCGTTCCAACGAAACAAGAGAGAGAGCACGCACTAACCGCGTGCGAATTCCAGAAAGGAAAAAAAAATGCACTATCCAACATTCTCACTCGTGATTGGTCAATCCTTCAATATACAAAATACTCTTATTGGCCGTTTCAGAGCTCATGAAAATAACTACTCCCAGCTCAGTTGAGTGTTGGTAACCTGGGTTACATTATGATTAAGCATTTGGTAAATTCAACTGCTTCAAACATATTAAATCTCTGAAGATCTCAGCAGAGGATGATTAAACAACTCCACAAACAGCATCACCCGCATCATTATTACTAACCAGACTGAAGTTATTTCTGTCAGAAGTCTACAGGAGTTCTTATTGATAATTGATTGAGGTTTAGATGTTGACATTTATTTCATTTTAAGTCACCATTGAGGTGGGCAGTGTTTGCTTTAGTTGGGATCTTGGTCCTCATACTTTTTGTCTTAGCTTTTTCTTTGGCTGCTGTAATTGTGTGTTTGTAAAGCACATGTGTTGTGGCAAAGAAAATCAAGATAGAATGAGCTGAGCCAGAAAGTCTTTCCCTCACAATCTAAAGAAGTGTGAATTATAGATGATTAATTGTCTAAAGGTGTGATTGTGTGTTTTACTGCCTATTGATGGATCTGTGGCTGAGTTGTTTTTTTTTTGTGGCTTTTTAATGGCTCAGTTTTGGGGTTTCTGGTTAAAGACTGGTCTCTATGTGGTTTACTGAAGGCTGAGATTAGGTAGCACTATTAAAACTTGTTCTGGCCCAGTTATAAGTTACTGTTTGGCTGAGATTTGGCCTAGTTATGGCTCATGTCTGTGTAGCAGAGTGAGGTATAGCCCCGGTATTAGGCATGGGACGATAACCGGTTTCAAGGTATACCGCGGTTTGGAAAATTTGCGGTTTCAAAATCACATAAATTTTCCGATATAACGTTCCTGCGGTATGCGCAGTTTTTTTTACGTGTCGTCAAAGATGGAAAGTGCAGGACTCAGTTGTGAGTGAAGAGCGTAACGAGTCACACAACTCCTCCTCCTCCGGATAGCGGTCAGTGAGAGTCACCTGTGTGTAGGATGATGGCCGAAGGAGGTGAATCCCTGGAACTTTTCCCCCGTCGAAAAAGGCAAAGTCTGCCGTATGGGAATTTCTCGGGTAGCGTAGACTAATGTTCCGTACACAGCGATGTTCCGTACAGATGCCGTTTTGGAATAGCAGACTAAAGTACTACGTTTCTGCGATTTAGTACACTAATTAAATTTAGCTGGCATCACGTCTATAATTTTAAGCCTCCTGCCATTGTTTACATCTGTTCAAAATCACATAATTTAAAAAAGAAACAAACTGCTGGCTCAGGTGTCTTTGCCACTGTTTGAGTATTATACGGAGAGAGACCGTGTGTGTGTGTGTGTGTGCCACACTCGCGCTCTCCTTATGTGTATGTGCACACATCTTTGTACCTCACGCTCATAACTTGGACTGAAAGATGAATGTGTAGAAAGTGAGCATGTCTCCAAAAACCTTGTTGAGCTGCAGGTTTAATGACTGCATTTTTTATTTTTTACAGATATTGTTTTGATTTATGTTTTTGATTATTGAGCTATAGGTTTAGGTTAAGTGACTGCATTTTTTTTTTTCTTCATTTAGAAGGATTTTTTTTACAGAAAATAATTTATTTATGTTCTGATTATTGTTGAGCTGCAGGTTTAGGCTCACTTAAGTGACTGCACGTAATTTAATTAACAAGAATTCAATTATTTATATTAATTATTTAGCCTGACATGTTTACCGTTCCAAAATGTTCTATATGTTTCTTAAAAATAAAATGTATTATGTTCAGTGGAAAAAACGTTGTTGTTTTTTACCCAGACATTTAAAAATAACATATTTTAGAGCTGTAATCGTAATACCATGAAACCGTGATATTTTTATCTAAGGTTATCATACTGTCAGAATCTCATACCGGCTGCTCTTTGCCATTATATTCCCCTGGCCCAGCTGGCCCAGATGACGATTGCTATGTGGGCATGAACTGACCAGCACACAGAATATGAAGAATATCAAAAACTTTAGGAGTCAGCTGTCCACGGCAGTCCTTAAGATACCACCACAATAGCACACTCAGCAGAATAGCGTCTAATTATCATTATCAATAAAATCCCAGAAAATATCGACATATTATTTCTTGTCAATATCGCACACCCTTACCTCCAAATCACATGACTGCACATAGACCGAGCCAGAGCCAATTCTCACTATTAACAAATCATTAACTGCAGCTTTTGCTCCACTAAACTCCTAATTTGCTGCTTATTAATAGTTAGTGCAGTAGTTGTTGATTTTAGGTATGGGGTAGGATTAGGAATGTAGAATATGTTCATGCAGAATATGTGCTTTAAGCAGTAAGTGCTTTAAAGCATATGTGCTTTAAACAGCCAATATGTTAATAATACGCATGCTAATAAGCAGCTAGTTAATAGTAAGAATCGGTCGCTATACTAAAGTGTTACCATATAGATCACTTTACTAATTGATTGCTCTCAGGCTGTGAAGAGACCAGTGTAACACAAAATAATTATGAGAAACATTGCCTATCCTAGCTGTAAAACTTGGTCAGTTACTGTAAAAATCTGCAACTGGTTGAAGTTTTAAATTTTCTAATCAGAGAGTTTTTAAAACAGTGCTTGCAGTCTAACCCAGAATTCAAGAGTTCATTGATTATAACTCAGTGAAGATTGAATAATGTTTGACTTGTCCAACACTGATTTAAAACTTGTTGTTGAGAATATAGAGTTTGTTTAGGTTAAATATTGCCTGCATTAAAAATAACTTGTTGTCACAATGGCAACGGTGAATGGATTAAAAATAAATACTGACCTTTTCTTACCCATCTCTACACTATATTTGTATATAAAGTATAGTACTAAAATGCATGATTGTTTATGAATGTGTTTGTTATTAGTGATGAAAACACAAACACTTTTTAAGTATTTCTTCTGTTGTGTTATTAATGATGGACGTCACAGGTGTAATTTGCTATATTAATTTATACTAGCTAGCTTCCCTTTCCCTGTGAAACTCCCCGTCACAAAAATATGACTTTAATATGTGTTAATGTGGTTTTAGATCTGCTGAATATACATGGAGTTCTGTCTATTTTACAGAGTCTTCTGATGGTGAATTTTACACAAAGGCAGAAGTTGTTAGGAGGGTCAATTGTGACGTTTTATTTTTCCTTTTTAGCTGTAGTTGTAGTTGTTTTTAGACAGTTTGTGTGTTGATGAGAAGTGTTTGCTTTCTTTCATCACTGAGGACCAGACTCTTATTCTTTCAGTTTGTTCTTTATAAAGTTGTGCGTCAGACAAACTTATATCTCTCTCATTCTGTCTTCAGGTGCTGTAACCTCAGATCTTCTGGGCTCAGTATTGAGCCTCTGCTGAAGTGTCAGGCTTGTGTTCATATAGCAGATCCAGATCAGTGGGTTCAGATCGAGCCGTCGCTCCGTACAGATGAAGGAGTGTCAAAGTTCAGGGTCAGCACTCGACCGGGCCGTTACGAGTGTGTCAGGACCAGGATGAGATGGGTCTGTGATTGTAACGTGACTCTTCAGTATCAAACTGTAGACGGTCGGTTCCTCAACGCAGAGCTGGAGAGACTGCAGAACAACCGAATCGCTCCAGTGATGGATGTGACGGTGATCTCAGGGAAACTGGAGGAAGCTCATCTGCCACATTACATCTGTTTAGGAGAGTCTGAAGCTTCCCTCAGAGATGCTGTGAAAGTCCTCAGCGTAGAAGATGAGGGAATAACTGTAGAACCTGTTCAGCTGACACGATTCCATGCCAAGATACTCCAACCATCCTTCTCTATTAAAACATTAATAATAAGCTGGATAATGGGATGGAACGAACACTGCGATATTCTTCTCTTCATGCGCCCTAAAGCTCCTCTCATTCTACATGTCTACCTTTTTCCATTTGATGATGGTGCGAAAGAAAAAGTTAAGAAGGAGGAAGAGTCAAATGTTTTGATCCCACATCCCAGACCTGACAGACCATTTCGGATGAAAACGCCACACGTTCTTGATGTTCCTGGTGCTTCTGTCCATCCCAAAGAAGGATCACACTCAGAAGAGAAACTGACCCAAACTTCTTCAAGATCATCACACGTCTGGAGAACGATCTTCTAATGACTCTTAGAGAGGAGGACAGGGAGGAGGTTTGGACTGCAACACTTGTGAAAGAAGAGCTTGTTCAGATTCATCCACAGAGAGACGAGTCGCGTCTGAAGAGTGAGGCAGATAAAGCAAGATATTTTGATGAACACTGGTCAGATCTCATTCAGAAAGTTACAAATGTTAAGATCATTGCCGATAAACTTCTTCAGCAGCAACTCATTCATCAGGAACAATATTCAGAAATCAAAGAGAGTTTAACCAGTCAGGACGGCATGAGAAAGATCTGTGACATTGTACGTAAACAAAGTGATGCTGTGAAAGCTGAACTCATTTCAATTCTTCAGGAAGAGAAGCTTTTCCACTTTTAAACATTGGTCTGATTCTACATTTAGAGCTCAAAGAGCATCTTTTTAAACTTCTTCAAAACCTCAGAATGAATGCTCATCCTCTACATGATACAAGAAAAAGACTGCTTTATCAAAATATGCTTGGTCTGCAATGACAAAAAGTCTTTTAAAATATTAAATGATAGAAACATTACAAATAAATATTTTTTTGTATGTTTAAGCAAGTCTTCATGGCAGATAAATCAGTTCACTGTTAAAGCAAATCTATAGCAATAATGTTATTTATATTTGTCTAATTGTGTGTTTCATGCTTGTTCATGCTTTTATACATCAGCAGTTCATCAACATTTTGGATTTTTAGTTTCAGTTTTAGTTTAGTTGTTTTACAACATCAAGTTAAACTAAATAATGGAATGAAAATGAGAAATGTTGCCTTGGGAACTGGCTGAATTTAATTTTTTATATTTTTTTATGTTTTACTTTTTATTTTATATATATATATATTATTTGAAGTAACAAAATGTTTAATGATTTCAATTTTAGGCTTAGTTAACTATAACAACAATAATTAATGTTGTATTCTGTTCAGTCTAATAAATGTTCTTTTTTAACTTCACTTTTTAACCAAGAATTTAACCATTTTTGTATATTTCACTGATGTTTCTCACATTATGTCCTGCCTGCATTGCTTCTGTCACTTTCACACAGCCTGGAGAACTGCACAGGACCTTCTGGGACAGTCCTCAAATTCATTCTTAGAAGGAATCATTTATGATTTAAAAAAAAAAAAAGAAATTATGAAAAAAATTAATAAATTAATCATTTATACAGCGCTTTATTGTGTATTGCTGTACACCCAAAGCACTTTACAATCATGTGGGGGTCTCTTCTCAACCACCACCAGTGTGCAGCATCCACTTGGATGATATGACGGCAGCCACAGGACAACGGCGCCAGTGCGCTCACCACACACCAGCTACAGGTGGAGAGGAGAGAGAGATAGAGCCAATCAAGTAGATGGGGATTATTAGGAGGCCATGATTGATAAGGGCCAGTGGAGGGAATATGGCCAGGACACCGGGGTTACACCCCTACTCTTTACGAGAAGTGCCATGGGATTTTTAATGACCACAGAGAGTCAGGACCTCGGTTTAACGTCTCATCCGAAAGACAGTGCTTCTTGGGAGTGCTCACCATGTGATCTGTGTGGGTCCTAATGCCCCAGTATAGTGACCCCCTGCTGGCCTCACTAACACCTCTTCCAACAGCAACCTAGTTTTCCCAGGAGTCTCCCATCCAGGTACTGACCAGCTCAACCCTGCTTAGCTTCAGTGGGCAACCAGTCTTGGGCTGCAGGCTGTGGCAGACCACCCTAAAAAAAAACCAATGTCATTGATGTCCACTCAGACTTATAAGGCGAGCGCACTAACAAGGAGGCTAAAGACTCCTAGCAACTTTTCTTCCAAAAGCACCTAGTAACAAATTTAGCTTTTTTAAAAATGTATTTGGGAACTTTTAGCAACTTTTGATACGTGACTCAAATGATAAAAAGGAACATTTACCTTTTAAATAACACAAAAAGAGAAAACCAAAGATGCCTAGAAGTACACACATCACGTGAATTAAGTTAGCTGCTATTTGCAATTGTTTAATTTAATAATAATAGTAAAATAATTTAGTTATATTCGTTCATTTATGATACACTTTGTTAGTAGCGTGTGCTTGCGATTGTTGGTACACTGCAAGAAACCTATCTAGAAAAATGGAAAAGGTAGTAATTTTCCAGGATATTATCCGTTATCTGCTGTAACTCGAAAACACAAAATACAATGCAACGTAATTAAAAATGCAGGTAAAAAACCTGTGGAAAAATCAATTCAGAAAAATCCTCGCTCTCTTCCCCTCACCCGCCCCCTGACAAAAAGCATAATCAGCAAGGCAGATAAAAACATACTTAAATAAGTACAGGAATTAAGTGTACGAGGGGTTGAAGACCAAGGCTGCGTCCGAAACCGCCTACTTCTCCACTATATAGTAGGAGAAAAGCAGCAGGCGAGCGAATAAGTATATCCGAAACCTCAGGATTCATAAAAGAGTAGTCGAGAAGTTCCCGGATGTCCTGCTTCTGTCCAGATCCTTGAGTGCTCATCGATGGATACTTTTCAATCCCAGAAGCCCACGGGAGATCAGTACATCATCATCGAGCGTGATGGAGAACAGCGATGACGGTGTTTACAAATGTGAGTATTATAAATCAAAAACACGGTTCCCTTTATTAAAATTATGTTTGTTGAGCTACTGTATAGTAAACTGTTGATTTGCTGCAGGTGTAAAGACGCTAGACAGTGTAAGGTCTACGCACTTGGTGTCAAGGCACCGGTCTGATCTGGGTTTGTTTTTGTTGTGTCCTGGGGTCCGTTCTTCGTACATCGCTAACTCAGTTAGCTGGATTTGATTGTTGACGATTTCTCTTGATCTCGGATCATTTGGTTCTTCGAAGCTCATCCTAGACTTGTTGTCATAGAAACGGGTCCGTAAGCTTAAACCTGCTTGGGAGCAGGTTTATTTAATGTAAACAGAATTAGATTGCATCTTTTTAAGCAGAATTGATACTTAAAAGCTGTCCCAGCCACCGTTACTTTATTACAAGAGTACCCTACATGGTCCAGGGACAATAATTTAAAATAATAATAATTTAAAAATTAATTTTAAATAATATAATAATATAATATAACTATGTTGTGTAGTCTATAATACTATAGACACAGCCAGTTTTACTCATTGAAAGATTTATTAGTGATGAAATAATTACTTTATAATTGTATTGGAGTCTTACACACATGCTATAAAGTCTGAATTGTGCATGAATTTGAGTGATGACAGATATTATGGGAGGGGCTTGATGGAGCGCAGAGATGCAGATAACGGGATCTCTAAGAAACTTTAATTAATGCTGTCACATAAGAAATCTGCTTCAAAGATAAAATTAAATGAATTGCTAATTACAACATTGACATAAAAATGTAAAGCCTGTACAAATACTAGAAATCGTGAATATAAATTATTGGGAATCATGTTAAAAATTACAAATAAATTAAAAACTGTGCAAATTTCATTTATCTATTATAACATTTATGTAGTTTTGTTCGTTTGGCTGTTTCCTTATAAAGGTCCAGAAATTTGTCAACTTTTTCGTCAGGTGTCTTTTTTAATGATATGATGTCATTACGTTGCTGTCTTGCCGTCAGCCAATCACTGCGTTGCTGATCGTGGTTTCGAGGATCGATACATCTGCCCTTTTAAGGGAACACGAGAACGCGCAGTAATCTTAGATAACTTAATCCAGATATTTTAATCTAATACGCAAATTCGTTTGAAGAACCAAATTAGCCAGAGATCAGTTATCAGGATTAGAAGATCTGGAATCTTTCAAATCATCTCAGATGTAATAAGCGACATACGAAGAACGGGCCCCAGGTCTGTCTGAAGCACATGGCTGTCAGTTGGTATTTGTGTTCGCCATGTGCTCTATTGTCTATTGTTACCCCGCCCCTCTTGTTACCTTATTATCTTGTTAGGGTTAACACCTGTTTTAGATCATTAGTCACCCTTTATATTCCCCTCTTGTTTTCTGTCCTGTGCCAGATTGAATTGATGCTCTGTTGAGTTAACCTGGTGCTTGTCACTGTTGACTGTTCCCATTGTTCCCATTGTTCCCATTGTTCTCAATGTTCTCAAGCCTAGTATTGCTTAGTTTCCTTTGCGTTTATTTTATACTTTTGATATTAGGGTTTTTCTTTTGGTTAGAGGTCTGTGCTATCTAGTTCCTTGTTTTTTGAGTTCCTGCCTTTTAGTTTAGTTTTAGTTTTTGGTTTTCTCCTTTTGCTCCCCAGCTCCCCCTTTGGCTCTGCCTGCCTCCCTCCCATCCCTTGCGGCCCAGCTCTACCTGCTTCCCTGCCTTCCTAGTTCTATCCATCCAGCTGCTCAGCTAATATCAGTCTCGTCCACCAGCCTCAGGAGATCCCAGTTAAGTCAGCTAGGCTTCTGCCTTCTTCCGCCTGGAACCACTCTCCCTGTGCCCTGTTATTCATTGGAGAGCTTATCTGTCTCGTAGCTCTTGGACTGTTGCTCTCTGCCAATCACTCAGAAACCCCTTTCCTAGACGCCTCCTGCTGAGCTGACATTCTCTTCCATGGACCTGGCTGGAATCTCTCCTGGTTACCCTCTCAGACAGTGACTAGTTCCTGTTTTGTGTTTGAAACTCAAATCTCTGTTATCCCCGCAACTGATTCCTCTTCCTTTACCACCCTGACACTTTGCCCAGTGGAGGAATCCAATGGTGGATGAAGGTTTCTTGCGTGTTCTGTCTTTTCAGTGCGCAAAGTTATTAAATTTAGGTTAAATTCAAATCTGACTCCATTTTAGTATCAAATCTGACTCCATTTTATTATGACCCCTGCTTTAGTTTGAAATGCCAATTGATTATTTGTTCATTTCTAATAATTATTATTATGACATTTGATTTATTCTAGTTAACTCTTTACTATTATTGTACTCTCATGTCGCTCAAAGATATTGCTTCAGCTGTTAGCGTATCTTACGGTCACATTCTCATCAGTCTTGGTTATTAGACAGAGGTAATTGGCTAATACTTTATCCTATACTTGCTCATTCTAAAAGTACCTTTAATTAGCCCCCATAGATTTGTACACACTTGAATAAAGCAACACTATTTCTAGTCAGAGGTCACGACCACTACTACAGATATAAGCCAACATTACTTTCCCTGATAGTAGCTTTGATATGGTCACGCCATGGTTTCCCCATGTACACTTAGCTAGAATAATATTACAATAAACAGAGGTTAGGCTCACCCTATTTATGTTGGTCGAACAAAATCCAATTCACTATAAGCCCTTACAGTCTAAGTACACTTGATCTAATACCAAGTGTTAGCCGGATCTCTAAAGATACAGGTGGTGCGCCCTACGCTCCATCTCAACTGAATCTGAGTCTGTTACTAACCTGACGCAGGGAATGCAGTAACAAGGATACAACGAGTCAATAATTACAGAGTAAATCAGGATAAAATCAAATTTAACAATTTATTATCAGTCAAGTAAATATGTATTATGCCAATTATACAGTCAATTCAAAGATATCAAATCAATACAAGACATCACAATCTCAAAGATGAATCTAAGAGTAAGATGCATACCTGACTTGAGAAAAATATATAATATGAAGTGTGTGAACACACTTCACATCATGGGCTCATTCCGGCTACAGAAGGCCCTGATCCTTTTGCAACATTTCCTTAAGTACCTCAGACCAAGACCAACGTCCCCCGAGATGGAGACAGGAGCTAACAGTTGGAATTTGCATTGATCAAGTAGAGTTATCACCTTTTGGGACAGAAGGTAATTTGCACAAAAGGCAATGGAAACTGACCCGCCCTCTACAGTGTGCAAAACATCTCTAAACTCTTAGGATCTGTATTACCTTTGAGTTTACTTCTTATAAGAATGAGACCGTTGTACCAGTCGCCCCGAGACAATTCACATGATACCAAACATGACTGTGAATATCACTTGCATTAATGTAGAACATTACAATCTACTATTGACCATTCTGAGCAGACTGAGTAGAAGGAAGGAAGGGTGACGGGGTTTAAGAAGAAACAGATGGAAGTGGCCTGCACCTCCTCCACTCTGTGGGGCGTCTCGAAGATGCCGTGCATGTTTGTATTGTCTGTTTCTCAGGAGATCAAAGTATCTGAGGTTCTTTCATCCTTACAACAGTAACGTTACAGTATATTTGTGATTCTGCTGTAAAAACACACTTTATTGTGTATAGCAAACAGCGGAGCTCCAGTAAACACACGCACGTCTCCAAAGTCCATTTACATAAACCATACATCTTAAAGACGATTACTAAATATTTAATATGAGACAGGAACATGTTCTAAAAGCATTACAGATGAGCACATCACAACATGAACAGAGAGATCCCAGGGCACGTAATGTCAAAAAAATTGATTTATTACCCCTCATAAAGATAAGACCCCCCCAACCCTCCCTCCCACCCAAACTGGGCACCTGTTTTGCCCACCCCACCCATCTAAATGAGCATCTGTTTTTACTGTCCAGTGATCCTAAGGTATTTATGAATGTTTTGGGAACCGTGTTTTTGTGTGGGCCATTGAAGACTATTATGTGTTTAAACTTTAAATTGTGAAACTGTGTTAAACGGGACAAAGGGAAGTTTTTATTAGAGTTTTTCACGCACACATATCAACAAAAAACATATACGTAAAATGAGCAACGACTTGCTAGTGTTGTTGTAACGAACTCTAACTAGTTTAAAAACGTTTTAAGTTAAAAAAAAAGAAGTGTACGTGTTGGTTTATTTAAAACAAACAAAGCATCTGACACTTTAGTTAAAACAATCGCATAACATTACAAGCTAAATAATGTCGACTCATCTTACCATCTTCTAAAACAAAAAAAAAGCAAAAGCATCAGAAACGAACGTTTACAACGTTCTATCATTACAGATTAAAAGGTAGCTTTTCTCACAAGTTACAGCAAATAGCTCTGACTTATCTTACCCGTCTTCTAAAACAGAAAAAAGCATCAGACACGTTCGTTATGTAAGCTACTTGTCAAAATCTTGTTACAAGTTAGGAAATAAAAGAAAGAGAAAAAATAACTGCGATGTAAAATAAATAAAGAAAGAAAAAAAAGAAAAAGAGCAGACTATCTTACGCAGCCTCCGGCAGATAACCGCACACTAGCGCGTCAAAACTCAGAATGCGTTTCAGTGTTGCCAACTAATTTTCAGGGAAAGTTGCTAAAGGAAGGTCGATTTATTGCTAAAAGTTGCTAAATGACTTTGTGATGTCATTGCGCGATGACGTCATTACGTAATCACGGCGCAAAATTGTCACTACATCAAATCTCAGTCAAAAAATATATTTTATATATGTTAATTTAGATTTGTTCGTAAAATAATATAAATGCTAATATAATATTAAAATATTATTATTTTTAAATACAAAATTGAATTATTGTTCAATAATTCTGAACAATTATAGTTTTTAACAGTGTATTAGTAGTTATTTAGTGTGCTCCACTCTAAGTAAAGTCTGTAAAATAGGGCACAATCTATGTTATTATATAGGAATTTTCCTTATTGATTTTTCACAGGTTTTTTTACCTGCATTTTAAATTACGTATTGTATTTTGTGTTTTCGAGTGCAGGGTTACAACGGATAATGGATAACGGATAATATCCTGGAAAATTACTATATTATATATTTTCCAGTTTTCTTACAGTGTACTAACTGATCAACAATCGTAGGTACAAGCTACTAACGAGGTGTATCATAAATGAACAATGATTCAATTATTCAACTATTATTATGATTATTAAATTTAACAATTGCAAACAGCAGCTAACTTAATGTTAAAAGATGTGTGTACTGCTAAGCATCTTTAATTTCCTCTTTTATGTAATTTAGACGGAAAATGCATGCCTTTTACTGTTTGAGTCACTTATCAAAAGTTGCTAAAAGTTGCCAAATAAATATTAAAAATAGCTAAATTTGTTGCTAGGTGCTTTTGGAAGAAAAGTTGCTAGGGTAGTCTGAAAAGTTGCTAAATTTAGCAACAAAATTGCTAAGTTGGCAACACTGATGCGTTTACGCCGCTGAGTCCAGACCACGCCTTCCGCCACCCCCCTAACAGCGTGAGGAGAGACCGATGCAAAGATTTAAAAGAATTAAAGTAATGTTTTAACATTAGGACGAACATTATTTTAATAAATCTTTAGCATTTCTTAATTAATGAAACAATTCGGCACTCATCCTAAAGCTTTTCATTTTAAAATTAGATTAGTCTAGTTTTTACCTTTTAAACAAACAGTAGGCCTACCTAACCCGCAGGGAAATGCTGCTTATTTTATTTTATTTACTTTAGTTTAGTTATTCGCACTTAATTTAGTAATTCCTTTATTTACTCTTCTATTTTTGTCAAGTTTAAGACTTCTGACGTGTTATATAACCCAGACTTTTTTCACTTTTAAAAATTAGGTTTTTATTTTTTCTTATAAAAATCGCCTCTAAGCCACAGGAAAAGGTTGTTTGTCTTGTTTTATTTGATTTTAGTAGTATAATACATTTATTTACTCTTTGATTTTTGTCAATCTTTAAACTTTCTAGCCTGCTATAACGGTTCAAACGCATACGCGCGCATGTGAGCGGAAACCGGAATGAAAGCAAATGTTTTGAACGGCTTTGGATTTTTTAGCCATAATTAGATGCCTACACTTTTTACATTATCGCACGAAATGTAAATACTTCGTCTCACGCAGGGGGCAGCGAAATGAGAACGACACTGTGTGTCTGGACGAATGATTAACAACGCGACCGTATCAGATCAAGAGAGTTGCTGTAAAACATCTAAAGTTTCTGGAGACGCAACTCATTTGCAATCTAACGAGTTTTTGAGGGGATCTGGCATTATAAACTTTGCTATTGCTGTTCATTTATCAAAGGATGCGTCCCCTTTTGAAGTTTTTATATGACACATAGCTGGTTAAGTTAAAAGTTTAGGTATAGTTTAGGAAGAAAATACTCAAACTTAAATACAAACATACACAAACAATCCCCTACATTTAAACTTTTATGATGTCTCATACAAACCTTTTACAAACTTGTGAACTTTTAGAATCACACAGGGTATCTCTACAAGATGATGAAAAGCAGCATGATTAAACAACAATATAACTATTGTTTTAACAAATAAGTTAAGATTTGTAGTTTTTATATCTCTCAAACCTAAAACATTAACCTCTAAAGCAAGGATTAGAAGCAGTCAAACGATCCAGTGATGAATACAGAGAATTTCTTCATGAATTAGACTGAAAATTAATTGTCATAGGTTGTTCGCAACAAAAGTAATTCCTAAACAAGGTACTACAAATGCCTCACAGAATCTTTACAACAGATTAGACTCTTTCTCACTTTAAAATTGTATTATTTACTGTGGTGTTTAAATGCGGCATGTTTATTTTCAAAGTATGATGTTTTATTTTTATTAAAATAAAAACGACTGATCTATATAGGTTTATTTTACTAAGAATTGATCAAATAATTGACAGAGGGAATAATTCCAATAAACGATAAGTCCAACTTATCAACCCCCGCCTGATGTGTCTGACGGTTTGTGACAAATATCTTACTGATACAGTTGATGTTCATTTATCAAAGGAAGTGTCCCTTTTGAAGTTTTTATATGATACATAGCTGGTTAAGTTAAAAGTTAGGTATAGTTTAGGAAGAAAATACTCATACATAAACAAACATACACACACACACTAAAATACAAACATACACAAACAATCCCCTACATTTAAACTTTTATGATGTCTCATACAAACCTTTTACAAACTTGTGAACTTTTAGAATCACACAGGGTGTCTCTACAAGATGATGAAAAGCAGCATGATTAAACAATGATATCTTTATCTTTTGTTTTAACAAATAAGTTTTAGATCTTTCAAACCTAAATCATGATGCTCTAAAGCAAGGATTTGAAACAGTCAAATGAACCTCTGATGAATGTTTTAGTGTGTGTGTGTTTGTTTTTCATGTGACTGTTTGTGGTTTATTAAACTATTTTTAGCAGTAATATTGAACTTTGCACATGTTTTACACATACTTAACATCTTAACACAATTGTATCATTAAGATATTTGTCACAAACCGTCAGACACATCAGGCGGGCATTGATAAATTGGACTTATCCTAATCTGCTGTAAAGATTCTGTGAGACATTTGCACCACCTTGTTTAGGAATTACTTTTGTTGCAAACTACCTTATGACAACTAATTTTTAATTCTAATTCATAAAGAAAATCTCTGTAACTGACTTGCATTCATCAGAGGTTCATTTGACTGTTTCAAATCCTTGCTTTAGAGCATCATGATTTAGGTTTGAAAGATCTAAAACTTATTTGTTAAAACAAAAGATAAAGATATCATTGTTTAATCATGCTGCTTTTCATCATCTTGTAGAGATACCCTGTGTGATTCTAAAAGTTCACAAGTTTGTAAAAGGTTTGTATGAGACATCATAAAAGTTTAAATGTAGGGGATTGTTTGTGTATGTTTGTATTTA
This sequence comes from Onychostoma macrolepis, assembly GCF_012432095.1. Taxonomy (NCBI): domain Eukaryota; kingdom Metazoa; phylum Chordata; class Actinopteri; order Cypriniformes; family Cyprinidae; genus Onychostoma; species Onychostoma macrolepis. The sequence continues at coordinate 31,463,734 of NC_081175.1, forward strand.
AGTTTGAGTATTTTCTTCCTAAACTATACCTAAACTTTTAACTTAACCAGCTATATGTCATATAAAAACTTCAAAAGGGGACGCATCCTTTGATAAATGAACAGCAATAGCAAAGTTTATAATGCCAGATCCCCTCAAAAACTCGTTAGATTGCAAATGAGTTGCGTCTCCAGAAACTTTAGATGTTTTACAGCAACTCTCTTGATCAGATACGGTCGCGTTGTTAATCATTCGTCCAGACACACAGTGTCGTTCTCATTTCGCTGCCCCCTGCGTGAGACGAAGTATTTACATTTCGTGCGATAATGTAAAAAGCCTGCGTCTAATTATGGCTAAAAAATCCAAAGCCGTTCAAAACATTTGCTTTCATTCCGGTTTCCGCTCACATGCGCGCGTATGCGTTTGAACCGTTATAGCAGGCTAGAAAGTTTAAAGATTGACAAAAATCAAAGAGTAAATAAATGTATTATACTACTAAAATCAAATAAAACAAGACAAACAACCTTTTCCTGTGGCTTAGAGGCGATTTTTATAAGAAAAAATAAAAACCTAATTTTTAAAAGTGAAAAAAGTCTGGGTTATATAACACGTCAGAAGTCTTAAACTTGACAAAAATAGAAGAGTAAATAAAGGAATTACTAAATTAAGTGCGAATAACTAAACTAAAGTAAATAAAATAAAATAAGCAGCATTTCCCTGCGGGTTAGGTAGGCCTACTGTTTGTTTAAAAGGTAAAACTAGACTAATCTAATTTTAAAATGAAAAGCTTTAGGATGAGTGTCAATTGTTTCATTAATTAAGAAATGCTAAAGATTTATTAAAATAATGTTCGTCCTAATGTTAAAACATTACTTTAATTCTTTTAAATCTTTGCATCGGTCTCTCCTCACGCTGTTAGGGGGGTGGCGGAAGGCGTGGTCTGGACTCAGCGGCGTAAACGCATCAGTGTTGCCAACTTAGCAATTTTGTTGCTAAATTTAGCAACTTTTCAGACTACCCTAGCAACTTTTTCTTCCAAAAGCACCTAGCAACAAATTTAGCTATTTTTTAATATTTATTTGGCAACTTTTAGCAACTTTTGATAAGTGACTCAAACAGTAAAAAGGCATGCATTTTCCGTCTAAATTACATAAAAAGAGGAAATTAAAGATGCTTAGCAGTACACACATCTTTTAACATTAAGTTAGCTGCTGTTTGCAATTGTTAAATTTAATAATCATAATAATAGTTGAATAATTGAATCATTGTTCATTTATGATACACCTCGTTAGTAGCTTGTACCTACGATTGTTGATCAGTTAGTACACTGTAAGAAAACTGGAAAATATATAATATAGTAATTTTCCAGGATATTATCCGTTATCCATTATCCGTTGTAACCCTGCACTCGAAAACACAAAATACAATACGTAATTTAAAATGCAGGTAAAAAAACCTGTGAAAAATCAATAAGGAAAATTCCTATATAATAACATAGATTGTGCCCTATTTTACAGACTTTACTTAGAGTGGAGCACACTAAATAACTACTAATACACTGTTAAAACTATAATTGTTCAGAATGTGTAGTTTTAGTTTACTAACTAATAGGATATAAACATTTTGTAAATTTAATCATCATAATTGTAAGTTTATTAATTCATTGAATTATTGAACAATAATTCAATTTTGTATTTAAAAATAATAATATTTTAATATTATATTAGCATTTATATTATTTTACGAACAAATCTAAATTAACATATATAAAATATATTTTTGACTGAGATTTGATGTAGTGACAATTTTGCGCCGTGATTACGTAATGACGCCATCGCAATGACATCACAAAGTCATTTAGCAACTTTTAGCAATAAATCGACCTTCCTTTAGCAACTTTCCTGAAAATTAGTTGGCAACACTGAAACGCATTCTGAGTTTTGACGCGCTAGTGTGCGGTTATCTGCGGAGGCTGCGTAAGATAGTCTGCTCTTTTCTTTTTTCTTTCTTTATTTATTTTACATCGCAGTTATTTTTCTCTTTCTTTATTTCCTAACTTGTAACAAGATTTTGACAAGTAGCTTACATAACGACGTGTCTGATGCTTTTTTCTGTTTTAGAAGACGGTAAGATAAGTCAGAGCTATTTGCTGTAACTTGTGAGAAAAGCTACCTTTAATCTGTAATGATAGAACGTTGTAAACGTTCGCTTCTGATGCTTTTGCTTTTTTTGTTTTAGAAGATGGTAAGATGAGTCGACATTATTTAGCTTGTAATGTTATGCGATTGTTTTAACTAAAGTGTCAGATGCTTTGTTTGTTTTAAATAAACCAACACGCATACACTTCTTTTTTTAACTTAAAACGTTTTAAACTAGTTAGAGTTCGTTACAACAACACTAGCAAGTCGTTGCTCATTTTACGTATATGTTTTTGTTGATATGTGCGTGAAAAACTCTAATAAAACTTCCCTTTGTCCCGTTTAACACAGTTTCACAATTTAAAGTTTAAACACATAATAGTCTTCAATGGCCCACACAAAACACGGTTCCCAAAACATTCATAAATACCTTAGGATCACTGGACAGTAAAACAGATGCTCATTTAGATGGGTGGGGTGGGCAAAACAGGTGTCCAGTTTGGGTGGGAGGGAGGGTGGGGGTCTTATCTTTATGAGGGTAATAAATCAATTTTTTAGACATTACGTGCCCTGGGATCTCTCTATGAACACACATCTGAGTGAGAGATGTATGTGTTATTATGTAGAAATCACGGCTGTCAACACTGCTTTAGATGAATGTAAGTACTGTAAATAAACAAATCTACATGGAGTAACTAAACACAAGTTATTTATTTCATTAGTTCATTAGTATTGTAGATAAACTGAGGAACATTTGTGTTGGATAAAAAGCGAGTTAACACAGGAGCAGCTACCTCAACATGTAAATACAGTATTGATCAGATAAATCACAGGTGACTGACTCTTGTCTGATGTTACAGGACAGATGAGACACACGTGTGTTTATCCGCTGAAGAGTGACTGATGAAGGAATGCTGCCATCAAAGCCTCTCAGTGAGTACACTAATGAAATGAATGAAACATCTTTTAAATCTTAAGTTGTAGTTTATTGTAATTACTGTAATTTCAAACAGAGCTATTACAGCACTTTTCTGATTCTTGATTTCTGTGCATTTGATGCAGAGCTTTTGTGGAAAAAAAAGAAAAGAAAAACTTAAAACAAAAATATAAAGTAAGAAAAAGTACGAAATCAGTTTGTTACTTCTAATACAGAAATCAAATGACAGCGTGCTGTTAAAATAGCTGTTTTTGTATTGTGTTTGTGCATCTTTGCAGGATCTGAAATGTCCGCAGACTGGTGTGAGCCGTGAGGACGGAGAAATCCACAGCAGCATCCTGGAAATGATCCAGAGCCATGAGACGCTCCGTCACTGCACCTGACCGTACTGCCTCATCTGGACCGGATGCTGCTGGTCTCTTCTTGTCCTGCTGGTTTCTGTTCATACAACATCAGTCAATAGAGCCCGAGTTTCAGAAGCTTCAAAAGCATCATCAAATAAGTTCAATCTTCTGAAAGTCAGGCTCGATTGACTGATATCGTAGGAACAGAAACCAGCAGCACAAACTTGATCAAAATCACCTTTTGTGTTGCTGAAGGACACACTGATGGTGACGACTGCAGAGATCGAACTTATAATTACATACAAGCTCAGGGAAAGATGGTAGTATCTTTAACAATGAACAATCATAATGACAGAAAACAACTATAATGGGTTTGCGTACATCATAGTATGAGATTACATACACAGGAAAAAAATAATAAATATCTGAATAATAAAATTCATATAATCATAATGCATTAAAATTACATTTGTTGTTTTTATTTATACTGTAAGCCTCAGGGATGAAACGTGAGAGACATTCAACAAGAAAAAGAGGAAAACAAAACGGATTTAAGTTTTGCGTGTGGATGAACAATTTTGCGCATAAAATTAAGAGATTAATAACATATTCAAGAGAAACGATTTTATGTTTTTCGTAATAAAAAAAATATCTTTAAGGATTAAACTGTGGGTTTTATTAGTAGAGTTAAAAAAAATATATATATAAAAAAAACTTAACCCAAAATGTATTGGTTATACTACAATCACAAGAGCAGCTGTTTCTTCTACAAGACCAAAAATGAGCAAACTTCATCAACATCAAAATATTTACAGATAGATTAATTAAACCTGTCGCTCATATCTTTTAAGTTGTTGCTCTTGTTATAACGTCATAAATCACATGATAATGTCAACATGGTGGATCACATTCATACTCAACGAGATCTGACTGTAGAGTATTTATAGTTCATTGTTTCTATTGTTGTGTTTTCCTTCATGTAAGCTTTTATGTACAGCGCTTTGAGAAAGCAACTTTTAAAGGCCCTATATAAAATAAATGTATTATTATTATTAAATACAATAATCACTATAGGTTCACAGTGATACATGTTTAAGCTTATTTAAAAGATTGTAACAACTAATAGAATATGAAAAATTAACAAAATAAATATTAAATTGTAAAATACACTTTGTCTGAATTACGTTTTCTTTTCTACCAGTTTTTTAAGAAGAGCCACAGATCTTTCCTCCCTCTCCCGTCTCTCCTCTGCTTCTCTAAGCTATATCTTCTTTAAGCAGTGACAGAGAAGAATCCTCCCTGCAGCTCCCTCTGGTCTTGCCTCTGTTCTCCGTCTTGTCTGTTGTCTCTGTCCCTCTCAGCTTGGTCCTGCCTTGTCTTCTTGGATGGAGGAAATTAGGACTGGGGGTGACACTGAAGCAGATTGCCCCAATACCTCATCCATTAGCACACACCAGGACCAGGTCGCTGCAGCTGGTTTCCCGTCATCTGTCCCCTGGCCCCATGCAGGACATTTACAATCCTAATGAGTACAGACATGACATGTTGTGATGTTTCAGTTTCAGTTTGGGTCCCCAAACTCGGTTCTGGAGGGCCTGCGGTGTCCTGCAGAGTTTAGCTCCAACTTGCCTCAACACACCTGCCTTGAAGTTTCACGTATACCTAGTAAGAGCTTGATTAGCTGCTTCAGGTGTGTTTTATTAGGGTTGGAGCTAAACTCTGCAGGACCGAAGCTGCCCATCCCTGAGCTAGGGTCTACATAACAATGAGAAATAATACCTTATATTTTTTCTTTAAATTATCACATTTCTTCTTTGCCTGGATTGGGGTGACTGTGCCCTGCAGACCCATCTTCTCTAAGATAAGTCTAGTCAAGTAAAAAAATATGAAAATATCTGTCCCATTGTGCACCTAAAACCTAAAAAATATAAAAGGCAACAACATCATATATGTGACCCTGGACCACAAAACCAGTCATAAGGGAAACTGAATCTGAATATATAATCTTTCCATTGATGTATGGTTTGTTAGGATCGGATAATATTTGGCTGAGATACAACTATTTGAAAATCTGGAATCTGAGGGTGCAAAAAAATCTAAATATTGAGAAAATCACCTTTAAAGTTGTTCAAAGGAAGTTCTTAACAATGCATATTACTAATCAAATATTAATTTTCAATATATTTACAGTAGAAAATTTACAAAATATCTTGGAACATGATCTTTACTTAATATCCTAATGATTTTTGGCATAAAAGAAAAATCAATAATTTTGAGCCATACAATGTATTGTTGTCTATTGCTACAAATATACCTGTGCTGCTTATGACTGCTTCTGTGCTCCAGGGACACATATAAACTAGTGAACTTTCAGTCACTTCCACCCGTTCAGCACAGAGTTCCTCCCTTCTGTGAAGAGACTGTCCTTCTCGGCTTGGAGACGTATGAAGGTCTCTGTTCTTCGGTCCCTGTCAATGACACACTGTTTGTTATCGTTTATAAAGACATTGAACTGTCATTACCAGTGTTGGGGGTAACACATTACAAGTAACATGAGTTACGTAATAATATTACTTTTTTCAAGTAACTAGTAAAGTAACGCATTACTTTTTATTTTACAAGAAAATATCTGTTACTTTTTCAAAAAAGTAACGCCAGTTGCTTTTTTCCCATTTATTGACTGACAGTGCGCTGTGTGAACATGATGTTACTGTAGTTCTAGACTAAATGTGATTGTGCATTAATTCATCCCACGCGCAAAAAAACTGATTTAGTATTCATCAAAATGAATTAAAACAGTGAAATGCAAACTCAGAATATGACGCAAACCTGCAATAATTGAATATGTTAAACAACACGAATGTATCTAATCCCATTTTATGAACCAATGCCTTTGCTGCTGACCTTTGATGATCCAGTTCAACCATACTAATAAGCAAAAATGACTTTAGATAAACTAACAATTGTGCTTCATTGTTTTTTCTCACTCTCTGAGCCTGCTTCTGCCTCATCTTCAGTGGAAGCACAGACTGGGGTAAGTTGACCCACCCCCTGTATCTTGGCATCAGTACACTTTTACTGTCATGTGACGTGTATTTTGGAAGCACCCATCATTTCTGCCAGACTGTGAAAAGGAGAAACACATGGGGGATGAAGGCACCCATTTACTTTAAAAACTGTAAAGCTTTAGCATAACAGATGTAATGGTTGTTACATCAAAGCAAATGTATCCAGGTCTAAACATATATAGATGATTTAGCAAACCTATAAAACTATGCAGATCATTCAGCTTTATATTAGCGTGAACTGGTAAGCTACGGTAGATATTTTTGTCTAAAATGGCAGCCAAATGTTGTGGGGTAAAATGAGTCAGCATCATAAGGCACTGTAGTTAAGTTAAATCTCTGAATTATAAACTGGTATTTTAATGTGGTATTAGTGGTTTAGTTTATCATATATACATATTATTTGTAGTTTATTTGATAGGGACAGTGTACAAGTGCATCAGATCCTTCTCTGATAAGAACCAGAAGATGCTTTTCATCACATTATAATCAGATATCTTTCCGTCTGTAGTCGCTGATGGCCAACAAACTCTGTTTAGTCTGTTTTTAGGAAGATTACAACTTTGGTGTTCAACATATTGTTTCAGAAATGTAAACAATTAAATATTGAAATTTAAACTTCATTTGGTTGGTTTCATGCTGTTAAAGTTAACTTTATGAAAGGAAATATGACAGTTTGTAAGTTGAAATGACTGAATTAGTTTTTAAATGATTATTTATTTCACATGGGTTTGAATCAGATTTGGTCAGATGGTCATCTTACCCACCGACTCGACTCGGGTCAACTTACCCCTAACCCGGGGCAAACTGAGCCATGGGGACACTTTTTTATGAGAAATCATATTTTAGAACCCTTTGTCATAGATACATTCTGATCTTTTAAAATGACAGGAATACTTTCATTAGGATCGGATGCTTTGATTGTTCTTCTGCATCATTTTCCTGATCTTGACCACACAAGTAAAAATGGCTAATCTTACCCCACTCTCCCATATAAGTATTAGACATTTAATTTAATATTTTACAGCGTAAATCTATATTATCTACTAAGAAACAACTCATTTAGAACATTTATATTATTTTTCAACTATTTACAGGCCTACTATTAATATGGTTACAATAAAATGTGTTATAGATTACTAGTATCAAGACAAGTGATGGTTACACTTTATTTTGATAGTCCTGTGTTTCTTGCCAACATGACGACATAACAGTATATTTTGTGGGATTTACATTGTAGTTATACTCATTGTTCACATTGTTTTGAGTGAAGAACCTGCTGAGATCTGAATGCGGTTCAGTGAGGATCGTTCTTCAAGCTCAGCTTCGTTTATTTACCATTATATCAATTAAAATCATTATATTTACATAGTTAAGATGACATGTACAGTGAGTTAGTGTGTTTTCTAATCAGGCACTGAATGAAGAGCACATTAAAGGTCCTGCAGAGCGATATTCCCAAAACCACAGGGTTTCGTGTCACATACCTTTTATATTATAAACAGTAATTTCAGATAACTGGGCAACTGTCTACTGTCCACTTAACTGATTAATTGATTGTGAAGGACTGTTACGATTATGTGAATCGACTGTCTATTGTGTTTCTGCTTTTGTACAGCGTCCTTGAGCTTGGGAAAGGCGCTATATAAATTAAACATATTATTATAATCATGTGTCCTATCACACAGGTCAAATTTGCAGTTAGACCTTTTTTTATTTTTATTAAATGACAGATTTTTGTGAGAAATTCAAATGTGCAAATAAATATGAATAGTGTACACAATTATTAGTGAATGAGACCCCCTATTCCCACTATTTTAAAGCTATATTAAGTTGTGCAGCTATTCGTATTCAAAAGATTAATAAATATGGAGTATTTTTTTTTGAAGAAGAGAAACTGCCTTTTATTTCACCTAACATTTTTGCATATCTGAATTCCTTTTAAAGATGTGTTCCTGTCTATATGTATACTGTATATAAAGCCATGCTAATGTAATGCTTACCTTACTACATATCGGACGTAAAGTTTTGCTGAGCAATCCACTTTCTTGCTGTTTTGAATATGGAAGCTTTTTCTTCTTGTGTATTCGTGTTCAGTATGCTGCAGAACAAAAGAAAATAAAGCTTTAATGGCATATTTTCAGGACCAGGCACTAGCATTCATTTGTGAGTGAACAAACAATGTTCATATGGCATATATCAATTTATAATGTGAACATGCTTCTCGTTCTGCAGAATGACTGCAGAAACCGGCTGCAGAAAAAAAATAAAATCATCAAACATTTTACGTTCAAATGGTACAGAATAGTTATGTAGACAAATATGAATTGTGGAAATGTATGGATTTCTTAAATTTTAAAGGCACACCATGTACCTTACTTACAACATTTATATGAATGTTAAATTACCAAACAGTGTAAGATGTGCCAGATGCACGCTTGTGGCTTTCCAGAAGATGTCTCAGTTCTTCTTCTGAAGAAACAATTCCTGATGTATTCTTCTGATGATGTACATATTCTGAAATTTGATGGGAGCCAGTCTGATAAAAAAAAACAAAGTATATTAATTTGAAGAGGTTCATACTTTCGTCTACACAATATTTGTATTCTATATATTTACTCAGTTGAGGAAAGAAAAACCCAAATAATAATAATAAACACCAATTAATTCGTTCAGATTGGGTCAGTACTAAAATTAATCATGGTTTATTATAGTAAAAGTGTGGTAACCATGTTTTAATTTTTTACCGGATTTATTACCATTGTATAGGTTATCCAGTTTTACTACAAATAACACGTTTAATCTATGGCTAGTTTACCACAACCGTTATTATTTTGTGGTTGTAAAACCATGGTTAATGTTCGTAAGGAGACTGGCTACAACTAACGTTACAGTAAAACGAAATTACTATTGACGGTTACTGCACGTTTTACATTTCTTCTGGTAGTTTGTTTTCGAAAATCTTTTTTTTTTTTTTTAAACCTGTAAGACTGTTTTGTTCTTCATTATCCATCATAGGTATGCTTCTCCTTCATGATCCATCTGAGCTGATCCTGGATTGGAAATAACCGCGCAAAAAAAACAAAACAAAAAAACACTGAATTCTGCGCATGATCTGTGACCTCTTGATTTTTTTTTTTTTTTTTTTTTTGGAAAGGGGGCGTTTTCCCAACACCTCCAGAAACGCCCATTTTACGTCATGGTAATGAAACCCTTGGAATTTAGTGAATCCCATTCCCAAAACCACAGGAAGCTCCGAGAGTCAAACTTTTCCGTTACGACCGAGAAGACGCCGGAAGTTAAAAACCTTCATAAAGGATCATATTTGACGGTGAGTTCAGTGATCAGGCTTTATTTAATATCGTGTCATGTTGTTATATGATGTTCAGTGTATTTATAAGATCCTAACTCTGCTGTTGTTCACTGAAAAGAACACAAACTGACGCTCGTGAAGCGGATCGCATCGAAAGTGAAAGTAAATATAACGGAACCGCGTTAACCGCACAAATACCACAGAAAACATTAGATTTTACCATGCTATTGAGCTCTGTGTGTGCTTTTACCCGTGGATTTCATGATCTAATTGTGTGATGGATAATTTCAATAAAAGTAGTGTTAACCTCTACCGCACGCATTATGATAGACCTATAAAACAAATATTTGACTCGTTTTCTTTTCTTGGAATGGCTGAACTTGAAGTGCTGTATAAAAAAAAAAAAAAAAAGGGAAAAAATATTACTTTAAGGTACTTTATGATTTGTTGCCATACGGCAACAACATACAACAGTGGATCTAACCAGAGAGAGCAAATCCTGGCAGCGGCAGGTCGCAGCGCCACTTCCGGTGGCATCCCCAGGGTTTTTCTCGCTGTTTCTGCTGTTTGCTCGGTAAAAACTACACTGTTCTCAGTGGCGCGCGGTGGTGTTTTTATTTATTTATTTTTTAATGATGCAAAGTTCCCACAATTGTATTACTATTATTATTATTATTATTATTATTATTATTGTTATTATTATACATTTTTATGTATCAGCTGTCAGAGTTTGTGCCAGGAGTCACGATCGTTTGTCGCCGTTTCTGCTGTAAATTACAGTTTTATTTTTAACTAAAAGATTTGATGATGCATATATACCAGCAAGCAGATGCGATCAGAATATGAACCCAATAAGCTAAATTGCATAAGTATTTTCCCATAAAGAACATACACACAGATAAGGAGCGCAGCTGCCACTAGCCAATACTGTATAGGCACACACGCGCGCGCGCGGGCATACACAAACATTTAAAAAAATAAAAATAAAAATGTATTTAGTGTAACACTTTAGTTATTAACTAGTTGCTTGCATATTACTATATTAGCTGTTTATTAGTACTCATAAAGCACGTACTATGCCTTATTATGCGTGATTCTATCTTACCGTACCTGAACAGTAAGGAGTTTATTGAGGAAAAAGTCAATAGTAATAGTAATAGTATATACACACACACACACACACACACACACAATATATATATAATATATATATATATATATATATGTATATATATATATTAAAATAATCATGAGACCATTTTATTGATTTTTTTATGTATTTTTATCATTAACTGATTTTTTATTTAGGATCTTTTATTTAGGATCTTTATTCACTCTTTATCATTGATGGGAATAACGGCGTTATAAATAAACGGCGTTACTAACAGCGTTATTTTTTTCAGTAACGAGTAATCAAACGAATTACTGTTTCCTCCGTTACAACGCCGTTACCGTTACTGACAATAAAATGTTGGCGTTACTATATTATATTATTAGAATTAAATTTTCAGTTCATCTGAATGGATGCAGTGTAGCTGTATTTGACGTCCCATAAACTCTAGTGTGAAGCGCACGACTCGCCGTCGCTTTCTCTCACAGACACGCACGCAAAGAAAGATACAGAGCAAGAGAGTCTTTCATAACATGCAGAAGTGACGCGCTACATGTAAACAATATTCTTTGTTGTATTTTCCTGTTAAAATAACGTTCCTTTGGAATTCTTCAGCTTTTAAGAACTGCCGGTTTCTCTGGTAGTGGGCGGAACTAATGCGCAAATGACAATCTCATTGGCTGGCGCTCACCTATTATCAGCACTGTTTTGATTTCAGCAAATCAAGTGAGGGGCTACTGAATCAATTCGAGTGAACGCAGACAACGTGATTAATATTCATGAACCCAGCAGCTCATTAATCCTTAGTGCGTTTTATATTGATGACAAATATGCTTTCATACTTGGTTATTCTAATTACTAAAGTTCTATCATCATATAATATAAAATTATCATAATATTATATTATAATGCTTGACTGACTGATACTAAGTGTCAGTAGATAAATAGTGTAGATTAATGTACAATGTTTTATAATAAGAATTTATTATTTTTAGTGTCCATTTCATTAATTTAACATATTAAATATTGGGGGCATCCAAAGTTATTTGACATTTGAACATTTTTTAAAAAGTAACGCAATAGTTACTTTCCCTGGTAATTAGTTACTTTTATAATGATGTAACTCAGTTAATAACTCAGTTACTATTTGTGAGAAGTAACTTGTAACTATAACTAATTACTTTTTTAAAGTAACGTGCCCAACACTGCTCTTTATTAATCCTTTCCTTTGAACTGTATACAGTGAACTGTTGGATCCTGAAGGATGAGAAATTCTTAATCAAATATGGCGACAGTAGCCCACTTGTTTTTATCCACAAGTGCTGTCCAGAAGAAGAAGAAAGTATGGTCAAAATTGGTTTATATAATAATGTTACAGTATAATAATTAATGCCTCAGACTTGTAGGCCTAGAGCATTTACAGTACATGACATAAATTATATTTTCTAACAATGAATGCTTTCTATTAATATTATAAATGTATTATTACTGTTTTTCATTATAAAATAACAGTAAAAATTGTTTGCAACAAAACTTACGAAAATTACACATAGTTTTGCAACGCATAAAAAAGGTATTACAGTTAAAAGATTTTGCTACACTCACCATAGTTTAAGCATGCTATTTGTAGTAAAACCGTGGCTATACAAATTGTAATAAAAAAAACATTTCATTTGTCGGTGATCCCACATTTGCCCATTTTCATTTTTGTAGCTATTACAAAAATGCTATACTTAATTGAACTGCCCAATTTCCATTCATCACTTTATTAATTTGCATGCATGATATGAATGTGAAATAACCTGCCAAAATTGACATAACCTCAAAGCCGCAAGGATAAGATGACTGGATTTCTGATGTTGGTGTGTTGTACGGCTTCGCCTGCCATCAGTCAAGGCAAGGGAGGCAGAGTCTCATTAGAGGGGAAAAAAATGGATGCGAAAATTATCGATATTACAAATAAATCTACACAAGTATTACAAAATGTGGCATTAAAAAGTGTAAAAGTTACTAGTTTTTATAAAGTAATTCTGTCCAACAGCGACACCCGCTGGTAAAGTTAAAAAGAACAGCTGAACATCAGTTGACAAATAAAATGTTTGTATTGTTACTGCCTTTTGTTATTATTTTGGAATAAATGTAAAAATATGTAAAAACACTTGATGAGATTTATTGATGAGATTTGAACTTGATGAGATTTATTGGTTTTGATGAACAGAATATTACACAGTGTAAAAATACAAAATATAATTGTATTTGGCCTTTTTAATGTAATGTTTATTTAACCAGGGAAGGTAAGGTTTTATATATATATATATATATATATATTAGTCATACACGAAGCCGGACGGTGCAGAAAGTGCAAGACGGACTCATATAGAAGCAATAACTTACAACTTACCAGGAAATCCCTAATATGGACAAAAGCGTCCAGCTATCACTGTGTTTTCTGAATAAAAGGCAGAAACCTTTGGAAACGTGAAGACATTAAACACGCGATTGCCACAATATATGGTTTATTTGTGCTTTTTTCAGTCATCTCCAGGTAATAAATAAAGTTTATGAACAATTCAGTGCTACTTGACATAGCATTTATTACAGTACAGAAACTATTCTGCCTTATATGTGATAAAAATGAAAAAAAAAAAAAGTGTTTGTAGTGCATTAATAAATCATTTATTGTTTATTTCCTATATTCCTAGTATGTATATACTGTATATATATATATGAAATGGTATGAATACTTTTGCAAGGCACTGTGTGTATGTATGTATGTGTGTGTGTGTGTGTGTGTGTGTATATATATATATAATATTTATGTCCCCCCTCACTTCTGAAATGATGGGTATGCACCTGTATATAGTATACACGTGTTTATATACTGTCTATACAGCTAAGCACTCCTTATGTGTATGTTCTTTATGTGAAAATGCTTATGCAATTTAGCTTATTGGGTTCATATTCTGGTCGCAGCAGAAACGGCGACAAACGATCGTGACTCCTGGCACAAACTCTGGCAGCTGATACATAAAAATGTACAATAATAATAACAATAATAATAAATAACACACCTGTGGGAACTTTGCCTTAATATTTTAAAACACCATCGCTCGCCACTGAGAACAGCGTAGTTTTTACCGAGCAAACAGCAGAAACGGAGAGAAAAACCGTGGCAGCTGCCAGGAACGACCAGTGGCAGCTGCCACGAGAAATATGGCAGCTGCCAGAGTTCATGCCAGGCATCTGGGGATGCCACCGGAAGTGGTGCTGCGACCTGCCACTGTCAGGGAGAGCGCCAGCTCTTGCAGGTCTAACTTAGAATAAGTGTAAGTTTGCTTATAGTTAATATTTTTCCTCAGAAATGTTTGTGGTGATTCAACTGGTGTTCTAATAAGCTTTAACACGGTACTTATAACCTTATACATACTTTCCAACAACTTCTGCTTTTATTTATTCCATTCTTTTTAGCTGAATGCTTTATATTCTTTGAATTTCAATACATTTTTCATGAATATTATTTAAATTTCAAATTTATACAGTTAAAACAAATCTAATACTGTATATCATGTATCATAAAACACTGACATAAAACCAAAAACACTGCAGTTCATGGAAATTCAACATTACGCAATCTTATGAGAGGAAGACTATGAACTTGAGGCTGAGCACTTAAACACTTAAGGCAGTATTCCAGGAAATGTATTCCAGGAAATGAAGGTTTATTTAAAAAAAAAAAAAAAGGTTTTGCAGGAAAAATACAACAAAAGTTCTTCTCGGACCGAGGTATTAATAACATCAAAATGGAAAAAGCCAAAAGAGAAAAACAAAACTCCACGAGGGGAGAAAACAAAGCCAGGGAAAAATAACAATCAAAGAAAGGAACTCAGGATACCTTACTTGGGCTAGCTTAGAGAGGCTTAAGTGAGACCAGGCAGGAAACACAGGGTACAGACTCAAAAACCGAGTGAGGAACCAAGGGAAAAATACACAACTTAAATACACAGGGGGAAACAAGGCACAGGTGAGCTGGATAACGCTAACAAGGCCACACGAGGAAGAACTAAGGCAGAGGAGAACACAGGGGACCTCTAGAGGCACGGAGACAAACTACAGGAGGAAGGATGCTGACAGGACCCCCTCCTCTAGGAACGGCTCCTGACGTTCCTTCCAGAACACCCCTGCCTCCGGGTGCGAAACTCCCGGATCAAACTTGGGTCCAGGATGTCTTTGGCTGGAACCCAGGAGCGCTCCTCCGGCCCGTAGCCCTCCCAGTCCACCAGATACTGCAGTGAGTTCTGGACCCTCCGGGAGTCCAGTATCCGGTGGACTGTGTAGGCTGGCTGGCCATCAATGATCCTGGGAGGTGGAGGGGGTCTGCGTGGGGGGGCAAATGGAGAAGACAAGACAGGTTTTAGCAATGAGACATGAAACGTGGGGTTAATTCTAAGTGAACGGGGAAGAAACAAACGATAAGAAACAGGGTTAACTTTCCTTGCTATGCGAAAAGGGCCAATGTATTTCTGGGAAAGCTTCCTTGATTCGACCCAGAGAGGCAGGTTCTTGGTGGCTAACCAGACTCTTTGACCAGCTCGGAAATTAGGGGCCGTCCGGCGGTGGCGATTGGCCTGACGTTGGTATCTCTGGGAGGTCTGAAGAAGGGCACGCCTAACCTTCCTCCAGGTCTGCCGACAGCGTTGGACAAAACGCCGGGCCGAGGGAACGTCAACCTGTGACTCTACCTCAGGGAACAATGGGGGGGTATACCCGAACTGGCATTCAAAGGGGGATAGCCCAGTGGCCGAGGACTGGAGGGTGTTGTGGGCATATTCTGCCCATATGATGTAGGTAGCCCAAGAGGTGGGATTATTGGCTGCCATACACCACAGGGTGGTCTCCAGATCCTGGTTAATTCTTTCCGTCTGGCCATTAGACTCTGGATGGAACCCAGACGATAGACTGGCTGTGGCCCCAACCAGCTTGCAGAAGGCCCCCCAGAACCGGGATGAGAACTGGGGCCCTCGGTCGGAGACAATATCGAGGGGAATTCCAAACACTCGGAAGACATGGTTCATGAGGAGCTCTGCTGTCTCTTTGGCCGAAGGCAATTTGGGCAGGGGGATGAACCGTGCAGCCTTAGAGAACCGGTCCACAACCACCAGGATGACAGTGTTGCCCTGGGATGGTGGGAGTCCTGTGACAAAGTCAAGAGAAAGGTGCGACCATGGCCTACGGGGAACAGGTAAGGGATGGAGCAGTCCCTGAGGTCGCTGACGTGTAGACTTTCCCTGGCTACACACGGGGCAGGCCTCCACATAAACTTTAACGTCTTCCTTGATGGATGGCCACCAAAACCGCCGCTGAAGGAAGTCAAGAGTGCGAGCATTTCCCGGATGGCACGTCAAAGGAGACTCATGACCCCACTGCAAGACCCGGGCCCGGGCAGATTGAGGGACGTACAGGCGTTCTGCGGGACCACCTCCTGGGTCCGGCTCTCGGGCTTGAGCCTCTTGCACCACCCTCTCCAGTTCCCACTGAAGGGGTGCAACAATCCTAGACCTCGGAATAATCGATGCCACAGGTTTCTCCTGTGTCTCGGGAGAGTAGGCTCGGGACAGGGCATCCGGCTTGAAATTCTTGGTGCCGGGTCTGTAAGACAGGAGAAACTGGAATCGATTAAAAAACAAGGACCATCGGGCCTGCCGAGGATTCAGCCGCTTAGCCTGCTGGAGGTATTCCAGGTTCTTGTGGTCTGTGAGAACCTGGAAAGGGTGCTGAGCCCCTTCAAGCCAATGACGCCACTCCTCCAAGGCAAGTTTAACCGCAAGCAGCTCTCGATCCCCCACGTGGTAGTTGCGCTCCGCATCCGACAGGCGACGGGACATGAAGGCGCAAGGGTGTAATTTTCCATCCTCACCCCTTTGCGACAGGATGGCCCCTACGCCCACCTCTGAAGCGTCCACCTCCACGACGAAAGGTCTTTCTGGGTTGGGGATTGAGAGAATGGGAGCGGAAGTGAAGTGGTGCTTGAGCTCCTTGAAGGCCCCTGCTGCCTCCGGACCCCAGTGAATCTTGCCTCCTCCTCCCTTGGTCAACGCAGTCAAGGGGGCCACCACAGAGCTGAAGTTCGTAATGAACCTCCTATAGAAGTTTGCGAAGCCGATGAAACGTTGAACCTCCATAACTGTGGCAGGAATAGGCCAGTTGAGGATAGCTTCAACCTTCTTAGGGTCCATCTCCACGTGGCCAGGAGTGATGATGAACCCGAGAAACTGAGCCTGGGTAACATGAAACTCACATTTCTCGGGCTTCACGTAGAGATGATTGTCAAGGAGTCTCTGGAGGACCCTGCTGACATGCCCCTCATGCTCCTCCAATGACCCCAAGAAAATGAGGATATCGTCAAGATACACAAAGACGAATAGATTAAGCATGTCCCGGAGAACATCATTTATCAGTGCTTGGAATACAGCGGGGGCGTTGGTGAGCCCGAACGGCATCACCAGATACTCATAGTGGCCCGTGGGGGTGTTGAAGGCCGTCTTCCATTCGTCCCCTTGTCGGATCCGCACGAGATGGTAAGCATTGCGCAGATCCAGTTTAGTAAAAATGGAAGCTCCTTGTAGTAGCTCGAAAGCAGTGGCCATGAGAGGAAGGGGGTATCGGTTCCGAACCGTGATCTTGTTGAGGCCCCGGTAATCGATACATGGCCTAAGACCCCCGTCTTTCTTCCCCACAAAGAAGAAGCCTGCCCCAGCCATGGAAGTAGAGGCGCGGATGATGCCGGCTGCCAAGGATTCCTTAATGTAGGTATCCATAGCTGTGCGCTCTGGAGAAGATCCGACCCCTGGGAGGGCAAGAGCCAGGGAGTAGCTCAATGGCACAGTCATAGGGGCGGTGAGGTGGTAAGGAGGTGGCCCGGGACTTGCTGAATACTGCCTTGAACTGATGATAGGAACTGAGGACTCGAGACAGATTGATGGACTCTTGAAACTCGGAACTAGGGACTGAGGGACTCAGGCAGGTGAGATGGCAAGTGGAACCCCAGTTTAGAATGGTGCCAGCGGACCAGTCGATGCAGGGATTATGTCTGCGCAGCCAGGGGTGGCCCAGGATAACCGGATATTCGGGAGAGTCAATAAGATAAAAGGTCTCCTCCTGCTTGTGTTGATGGATGGTAAGTTGCAGGGACTGAGTGGCCTCTGTTACTCTGCCTGGTTCCAGAGGTCTGCCATCCAATGCTGTAACTGCCTGGGGATGAGGAAGAAGTTGGGTAGGGATCCCAAGTTCCTTAGCCAAGGATAGATCCAGGAAGTCACCTGCGGCGCCGGAATCAATCATGGCCTGGACCAGATGCTGGTGGCCCTCCCAGGACAGAGTGGCTGGGACAGCTAGAATGGCGTTAGTCGGAGGAGCTCTAATTTTCCCCATCACAGCCCTCCTGCAGCTGGGCGGGGATAACCGTTTCCCGAGAGCTAGGAACAAGTGGAGCGAAAGTGGCCGGAAGCACCGCAGTAGAGACAACGTCGCTCCCTCATGCGACGTTCCCTCTCGCTGGGAGACAGCCTGGAACGACCCAACTGCATGTCCTCCGGGGAATCATGGAGCTGTTCAGGAGCCGGAGAAGCCCTGGATGCAGGAATACGAACTGGGGAAACGGGCCTGCTCACAGGAACTTGGGACTGAAATGCCTTGCGGCGAGCCACCCTCCGCTCTCTCAGACGATTGTCAAGGCGGATGGCCATCGTAATGAGGGACTCGAGATCAACAGCTGGCTCTCGGATGGCTAACTCATCTTGAAGGGGCTCGGACAGCCCTCCCTGAAAGCAGACCATCAACGCCTCATTGTTCCATCCGCTACCTGCCGCGATGGTCCGAAACTCGATGGCAAAATCTGCCGCGCTGCGGGAGCCTTGACTGAGAGTAAGCAGGCGCTTGGAAGCTTCCCGACCACTGACTGGATGATCAAACACTCGCTTGAACTCCTCTTCAAAGGCCGCGTAGGATTCAACACAGGCATCCTGGGATTGCCACACCGCGGAGGCCCAGGAGAGCGCCTTGTCTGAGAGAAGAGTAATTATGTAAGCAATCTTGGAGCGGTCTGTAGGAAAACTTGAGGGCTGGAGCTCGAAGGTCAGGGAGCACTGGGTGAGAAAACCCTGGCAGGAATTAGGATCCCCTGCAAAGGCCTTGGGAGGTGGTAATCAAGGCTCTGCAACTGAAGTAGGCCTGTTGCCACTCGGGGGTGAAGCAGAGGGAGGTGAAGCGCCCAGGAGCCGTTCAAAGAGCTGGCGGATGGAACCCATCAGATCAGCGAGGAGTTGAGAGTGTTTGGCCATTAGCTCCTCCTGATGGCTGAGAACGGCTTCATGGCGCTGAAAAGATGACTCGTGTTGGGCAACCACTGCCAACAGGTCCTTTGAGGTGAGTGTTTCTGGGTCCATGGCTGACTCGGTTTTTCTGTCACAAGCCGGGCTTGAACTTGGGTCTCTGGTGTGGTGGTTGTGAGATCTACCACTGAGCCACGAGAGTGATAATGTTGGACCCAAACGAAACACTTAAGGCAGTATTCCAGGAAATGAAGGTTTATTTTTAGAAAAAAAAGGTCTTTGCAGGAAAAATACAACAAAAGTTCTTCTCGGACCGAGGTATTAATAACATCAAAATGGAAAAAGCCAAAAGAGAAAAACAAAACTCCACGAGGGGAGAAAACAAAGCCAGGGAAAAATAACAATCAAAGAAAGGAACTCAGGATACCTTACTTGGGCTAGCTTAGAGAGGCTTAAGTGAGACCAGGCAGGAAACACAGGGTACAGACTCAAAAACCGAGTGAGGAACCAAGGGAAAAATACACAACTTAAATACACAGGGGGAAACAAAGCACAGGTGAGCTGGATAACGCTAACAAGGCCACACGAGGAAGAACTAAGGCAGAGGAGAACACAGGGGACCTCTAGAGGCACGGAGACAAACTACAGGAGGAAGGATGCTGACAAATGATGTTATTGTTACAGCTGAACAGATTGCAGCTGACCTTGCTAGCTTGCTAAACTATTGCAATAATATCATTCCACTATTGCACAGAGTTGCCGCTTGGCAACACATACATTTGATTGATTTACCAAAAACTAATTTCATAAAAACTTTTTTGAGTAGTGAATATGTCATTATAACTTATCTGAGGTGATCTTTATGATTTTTTTGTGCATGTGACACGGGCTGGTCCTTGTTTTTTACTGAGGTTTTAGTTTGCTTTCAGCAACTACTGACAAGAGACAGCAGTCTATCAGAAATAGCTCCACAGAAAAAAACTGCATGTCACGTGACTTAACCAAAGCACATCATTGGCTAAACAAAGGTCTTCTCTTTCCAACAAAACAAACAAGAATGTTCTCTTAAAGACACAGTGGCAAGGAAATGAAACAAAGTGTATGTTGCCATATGGCAACACCATGTGGTAGAGGGTTAATAATCTTTTATGAGGGGAAAACATAAATTAAAAGACTATTAAAATAATGTTTGCATAAGCGTGCAGAATTTAACATTTTTTCCGATATTAAATATCGTCCAGTTTGTCTTTCTCTCTCACTTACACTCTTTCCAGTTCTGATACTGAATCATGAGATATATGAATCTCTTCATGCAGATATCAGAGCCTCTGTTTGGACCCCCCCTATCTGAGGCTTGTCCCCCCTAAAAATATAATTACAAGCGACTCTATGTATTGAAAATAATATAATGGACATATATTTAAAATAATTGTGTGATTAGTAAAACAAAATAAACGCAAAAAACCGTTTTAAGTTCAGAAATGTTTAGATCCCCCCCCCCTCCCTTTCCTCACAGTGGTTTGGTCCACTGCCTGCTTTCCTTCTTTACCGATGCACACACGAGTCCGGTGAGTGAGAGCAAGTTAGTTATGTGTAAGTAGGCTGTCAAGGCTATTTTATTCTCTTTAAACATCGGGTGAAATGATTATTTCTCTTTAATACAGATGATCATTAATAAATTAGTCATGACAAAAACAATATGACATCTGATGTATTTTCTATGACCAATTATAAGGTTAACAAGCTTAATACCGTAGCTTGTCACCCACTACAACTAGCACGGCGATAAGCCTGTGTGTGAACTGATAGTAGGCTAATATTGTAGACCTACGTGTTGGGTTTCGTTCAATATGATGTCAAGTGGCAGATCAGTACGGTTCTAACCCTGCAGAGAAACTCCGGGCTGAGAACGGTTTGTAATCGTGCCGCGCCGTACCAGGCTCACGTGGAAAAACAACTGGAACCATACCTGACCAAAACCGTTCGGCCCGATATGACCGCGTGGTGAACCATGAACTCATATTTAAACACGGTCTCCATGCTATGTGCATGCTGTGTACACATATCTATCCTTACAAGTACAATTTTGGCTGTATTATTTGTGTCCCCTTCAAAAATTGCTCTTGAGAAATTTTACGTTTATTGTCCCCCCCTACTGTCAGATGAAATTTACGCCCCTGCTCTTATGTCTCCATATGCAGGTGTGAAGTCAGTTTGTCATCATGGAGAACAGAGAGAGATCTTCATCTCCTGATCACAGCCGTGTGTCTCTGAAGAGTGACAGATCCATGGGTCCTCCTCCTGACCTCAGTGATGATCCAGTGACCTCTGACCCCAGGTGAGACACAATTCAGTATAAGACACAACAGACTGACTTATAATAAATGAAACAGCCGACAGAACTAAAGGACGAGTTATGTCTGTGTGTTTATCATGATCTTCAGGAGGAGGAAGAGGAAGAGATCTTCATCTCCTGATCACAGCTGTGTGTCTCTGAAGAGTGACGGATCCATGATTATTCCTCCTAATTTCAGTAATGATCCAGTGACCTCTGACCCCAGGTGAGATATAATCCAGTGTTAAGGTCAATTCATGCTGCGCTGATAAACACTGACCAGCGTGAACAATCACCGGATCACAGTTCATCATTTCTCAGACGCTCCACGAGTCGACAAGTGCTGCTTCAACATGTTCAATCAGAGAAACACACACTGAGCAACAGCAGCAGATTCAGACACACACTGATCCACAAACCAGAACAAGAGTGTGTTTCCACTGTTAGTGAACCACAGACTGTAGAGCTGTGTTCGGTGCATCGATACGATGATGTATCGTCACAGAGGTTTGATTCTGTCTCTGTATGGATATTGTGGCACGTGTGCAGCAGTGGACCGCGCTTAATTTGAATACAAGAACACCGTTTAAAACACAGTAGAAAAGTGCAAGGTTTCTAAAAAATAATGAATAGAGTATAATATATAGGCAACAACAAGGTTTAATCTGGCCGCAGAGGAACACAGCTGGGTTGCCTGATATAACGAGACGTCCCTGAAACAGAGCTTCACACTTGAGCAATACAGAAATATCTGCTAAGTGTGTTACTTATCTTTGTCAACCTGGCAACCATGTGTGCACTCGCTCTCTCTTCACTGAGGATAAACACGCTTGCTTTCTGAAAACACCGGTTAGCTTGCAGTTTAGCGATCTACACTTAGATACTCTATTCTCAGAAAAGTGTAATTCACCAAGTGTTCATGTACGAGAGAGCTCTGGCTTTAATTGTTTTAGAAACAATGATGTTACGAGCTCCTTGTTGAGAGAGTAATGTAGCTCTTGATCGATTAAGCTATTTTACTGATAAAACTGTGGTGCAGCGCTGAGAAGTTTGTGTTGCTGAATGTCTCTGCGTATGTTACGTGATCTGTGTGAGTGACTGAGCGTGAGATACAGTGAAAGATAGTTACAACTCTTCTAATATTAATTTTTTAAACTTAGAGAGTGTGTTAATTTGTGCAATAAAAGGAGTTCATTCAGAGCCGCGCAGACGTGTTCATGTGCATTCGGGGCATTTTGTGCAGATAGCCTATAAGTGGTAATATTAACGTTGTGTTATATAAATAATGAAGCGTATTCTATGTGAGATAAATGAGTTAAATCCCATTGATTAAAAACCTGCTATCATCTGCTTCGTTCTACTGGTCCTCTGCAGCGCGCGCAGCTCAACACAGAAACGTTATAACTACGATCATATAAAGTTATAGTGAGAGCACTATTATAGGAATCTTTTAGGATTTTCAAAATTTGTCTCAGACGACCAAATCGTGGCCAAAATCGCACCGTGTGAGCCGGGCTTTAGATTCACAGAGAAGCATTTAACCGTATGTTTACTCTGCGCTGAGGAGAACACGTCTCTAAAGCATTAAACAGCAGACGCGTCTGTCAAAGCACAACAGAACAAACCGCAGTAAACGCTTGTGCTTTCGTCTGAAGAGCTGAATATAAAGCGCTCTGATGTTTCAGACGACTTGCTCCTGCATCTTTCACACAGCAGCTGTTTTCATCAGTTTATCCAGAGAAATGTGTTATTCACTGATATAAAGTGATGAGACGGACGGATGCTTTCTGAGCACAGCGTTCAGACGAGACTAATCCATAATCACACTCACTGACCAGTATTATTATTATTATTGATTTGATCAGTTATTGTTGCAGCTCTGCTTATAATAAATGAAACAGCAGACAGAACTAAAGGAAGAATGATTTCTGTGTTTATCAGGATCTTCAGGACGAGGAAGAGATCTTCATCACCAGATCACAGCTGTGTGTCTCTGAAGAGTGACGGATCCATCAATCATCGTCCTGACCTCAGTGATGAAGCAGTGACCTCTGACCCCAGGTGAGGATAAACATGTAGTGATGATTGAACTGATTTATGGGAGTCAAAAACACACTCAATGCACACAGACAGAACTCGACACAATAAACACGTGCTCCAACATTAACATATAATATATTTATTATACAATACATATTACTTCAAAGATAAACTGAAATTATACCGAAAATACAAGACATCTCTATCGATTTAGATTTTAATTTAAGCATCCTTTATTTTCAGATATGTGTAATCAGTTGTTCTTGTGATATTTCAGCAGAGCAGATGGAGAGCGAAGCATCTCTGGAGGAGCCTCTGTCTTCTGTCTGAACAACACGAGCGTTACAGCGTCTCTGAATAAACATGATCAACCAGTGAATGATGAACTACAGAGAGTCAAAGACCAGCTCAAAACCAGCATGAAGAACAAGTATGAGAGATTATTTGAGGGACTGAACCTCCAGGAGAATGAAAGCCTCCTGAACAGGATCTACACACAGCTCTACATCATAGAGGAGAGAGTGAAGGAGTGAATGAAGAACATGAGGTTTTACAGATGGAGAAAACAGCCAGAACACAACACTCACAAGACACTCCAATCTACTGCAATGACATCTTTAAAGCCTCAGCTGAACCAGGATGTGAGGAGAAAGACCAGATCAAGACTGTTCTTACTAAAGGCATCGCTGGAATCGGAAAAACCGTCTCTGTGCAGAAGTTCATTCTGGACTGGGCCGAGGGAAAAGCCAATCAGGATGTAGATTTCATGTTTGTGCTTCCATTTCGAGAGCTGAACTTGATCCGAGATCATCAGTACAGTCTTCACAGACTTCTGCTGGACTTTCATCCTGAACTTCAAGATCTGGACTCAAAGATTTATGAGGAGTGTAAAGTTGTGTTCATCTTTGATGGTCTGGATGAAAGCAGAATCACGCTGATGTTTTCAGACGCTCAGAAAGTTTGTGATGTGACTGAGACTTCATCAGTGGGTGTGTTGATGTCAAAGCTCATGAAAGGAGAGCTGCTTCCTCTGCTCTCATCTGGATCACCTCCAGACCAGCAGCAGCCAATCAGATCCCTCCAAATACATCAACCGTCTGACAGAAATTCAGGGATTCACTGAGCCTCAGAAGGAGGAATATTTCAGGAAGAGAATCAGTGACCAGCATCAAGCCAGCAGAATCATCTCACACATCAGAAGAGCAAGAAGCCTCCACATCATGTGCCACATCCCCGTCTTCTGCTGGATCTCATCCACTGTGCTTCAGAAGCTCCTGGAAGAAGATCTGAGTGCAGAAATCCTCAAACTCTGACTGAAATGTACATCCACTTCCTGCTGATTCAGATCAACATGAGGAACCAGAAGTATGAAGAGAGAGATCCAGAGAAACTCCTGCAGTCCAACAGAGAAGTGATTGTGAAACTTGCTGAAGTGGCTTTCAAACAGCTGATGAAGGGCAATGTGATGTTCTATGAGGAGGACCTGATTGAGAGCGGCATAGATGTCACTGACGCCTCAGTGTATTCTGGGATTTGCACTGAGATCTTTAAGCAGGAGTCTGTGATTCATCAGAGGAAAGTCTACAGCTTCATTCATCTGAGCGTTCAGGAGTTTCTCGCTGCTTTCTATCTGTTTTACTGCTATTTAATGAAGAACATGGAGCCACTGCATGAATTCAGATCTAACAGATTTAACGTCTCTCTTTATAACATACTAACATCAGCAGTAGATAAAGCACTCGTGAGTAAGAATGGACGTCTGGATCTGTTCCTGCGGTTCCTGCTGGGCGTCTCACTGGAGTCCAATCAGAGACTCTTACAGGATCTACTGACACACACAGAGAACAGCTCAGAGAGCATCAGAGAAACCACACTGTACATTAAAATGAAGATCAAAAATGATGATGTTGATGCTTATTTTATACATCCTCCTCTCTCAGCTGGTGAATCCATCAATCTGTTCCTCTGTCTGCTGGAAGTGAAAGATCAGACTCTGTCCAGAGAGATTCAGGAGTTTGTGAAATCAGACAAACACTCAGAGAAACTCTCTCCTGCTCACTGCTCAACAATCTCCTACATGCTTCAGATGTCAGAGGAGCCGCTGGATGAGTTTGAACTCAAGAAATACAACACATCAGATGAGGGCAGAAGAAGACTTATACCAGCTGTGATCAACTGCAGAAAAACGCTGTGAGTGTTTCATCATTAACTAAACTATCATATTTAATAAT
This sequence comes from Onychostoma macrolepis, assembly GCF_012432095.1. Taxonomy (NCBI): domain Eukaryota; kingdom Metazoa; phylum Chordata; class Actinopteri; order Cypriniformes; family Cyprinidae; genus Onychostoma; species Onychostoma macrolepis. Next base: position 31,489,554 of record NC_081175.1, read on the forward strand.
GAATCTGACATCTTTATAATAAATGTTCCTGAATGAGAGATTTTCTCCTAAATAACAGGCCAGAATCTTAAAGGAGTCACGACAGGTGTTTTTAATACAGTAGATAGTGGAGTAAAATGTCTGTTATCACCGCGGTAAACACAACCCAGTCACATGAGAAACTCGTTCATTAAATCAACAGCAGGTGGAGCAAAGGGACGGTCGACACCATTGATCAGTGAAGCTGCAATTCAGACATTTTCACTGTGAATGAAGATAAAATACTGACATACATTACTGGTAATATTAATAGCAATAATAATATATCATTATAACCTTTAATCTTCAGTAATTATTGATCATAAATGGTTAATGTTCCAGCTGTTTGACTGCTGTTACAGTGAACTATTACAGTGAAGGCAGTGCTTGAAGTGTGTTTACTCTTTACTGTACAGCACTCGCCAGTATTTTACATTATTATACAGTCTGCATTATGCCATAAAATAAATAAAACAAGAGAAAATGTGGATTACTGTAAATGGGAATATTATGAGTGATATAGGTCTAGTTTTTTAAATTAATATTTACTCTGTCAGCTTTGTGAACAAATTTATTTCACAAATTAATTTGTACATGACACGTACATAAATTATTCAACACAACGTAACCTAAGTTTTGTCTTTTAATGAGATATGTGTCATATATCCATTTACATGTTAATCTTTTGAGGAAATGACTCAGACTCAGATGTGACACATTTCTGTGAAAGACTGCAGAGAACAAGCCCTGATTCACAACATTAGTCTCCAAACACAGAAATAAGCTGCAGTTTAGCTTTGCAGCGTCCAAAACTGATCAATTATATTCACAATAAGCAGAATATGTGGAAGACTGAATCTATGCAGGACTAATAGTGACAGTTAAGATGTTAATAATATGATCACGCTTTGATTCATAATTCAGAACAACTTCAGAAAGTCGTTGTTGCTGCTACAGTGAAACTTTAAGGTTTTTTATTATTATTGATTTACAGGTGCATTTTTTACCTTCATAGTCATGTTTTGTCACATTCTTAACATTCCATTAAGTGTATTATTCATATAATAAATAAAGCAATAAATGATGGCAAATGGAAGTGATGGGCTACTTGTAGATTTAAAAATAAAACCAGCAATAGGTGACAGCAAGTCACTGTCTTAATGAGCCAGGCGTCATTCATTCATTCATTCATTCAGTAACGAAGCGACATGCTGTAGTTGTGAATGGGTTATTAATCACTAGCCACATTTACACTTTTTTTGTCATTCCGATTAAAATCATTCCGATTGAAAGATTCGGTGGACTGTTCACATGAGACGTTATCTAATCCGATATGGTGTTTACATGCCCCGGCACTTTCAATTCTGGGACAGGCTAAGTAGCCTATGACAAAAAACACACAAACAAACAATCACCGGAGGAAAAACACCCGTATTAGCGTTAATATTTTTGATAGCTGCTTGCACTTGTTAAACGGACTAATATGTTCATTTGAGCGCTGAGTCATGTGGCCAGAACACGATCACATTACTGCCGTCTTCTATCGTAACACACACAGAACCAAACTGATTTCTCATTTCTAATAACTTGCACAGATATATATACCAGATAAAATAATAAACACAATATAGCTTGATCTCAGCCAGCTGATCAACACATATCATCATATCGCCCTAATTTATTAATGTTAAAGCATTAAAGGATCAAAGACTACGACCCTCTGTAATGCAGCTCTGAAATGAATTGTATTCTGATATTAAAAAGTTTTACTGTACTTAAATAGAACAAATACACAGTTTCTTCAAAAGAGTTGCTGAACAATGAATCAAAGGAGCGTTGCTTTATGAACACGGAGAGTCTCACACATAACATTTCCAAACGCATTTTCCTACAATATTCATGGTGTGAGCACTTATAAATTCAAGCAGATCGGAAATTATGAATCTGTAACAAATAAATACAAATGACAACAAAGGCAAATGTTGGTCAAGTTGGTTATTTTCATTGAGCTATACTTTCACTATCATCGTGTTGTTTAAGCCGAAAAGCAGAGAATTGCGCTTCATTTTGGATGTTTTTCACTCCGGACATGAGAGCAGATAGTTCATAACACAGCGTTCTCCATTCTAATGTGTTTTTAACTGTATCTTTGAAATATTAACTTCTATCCACTATTACCCAGTCTCTGCTGTAGTGTGGTGTCCCCAAATCACAGAAAGTACTGCGTTGCCGACAGGGGCAGACTTATAATAGGCGAGGTAAGCGGCCGCTTAGGGCCCCGGGGAATCAGGGGGCCCCGTCTGATATTGGTGAAACATGTTTGGCAAATGCATGAGTATTTATTTGTGTTATGGAGAGCGTCAAATGTTCACTCACCACTCAAAACGGCGAGTTTTTGTCAGGTGCGGAGTAGGGTTGTGACGGTGAGGAAATTTTCCCACCGGTTAATCGACGTGTGACAACACCGGTAATACCGGTATCACCGTGGTGGGGGTGGGGGGTGAGTTTGAGTTTTCCCTCTTTTCCACGATTTCCTTCGGTTTTAAATAGCCTGTAAGCGCCGTGCGCATTTTACTTTCACTTTTAAATTAACAACATAAACAAACGTTACTGCGCATGCGCGCTTTTGTGGCCCTAACTTAACTTCCGGTAGACATCCAAATACAATCAGTAACAACAGCTAAGTCCCTCTAGAGTAGGGGTCGACCGATATGTGTTTTTCAGGGCCGATGCCAATACCGATTATTACAGACCAAGTGGACCGATAACCGATATTTTTAACCAATATATTATGTCTAATGTAAAAATGAAAATTAATGTCAAAATTAAGAATAACAAGGGCTCTGACAAAAACTGCCTTCCCTGGTGTTGATTGCACTTCTTACTCTTGTCATCCTCCATGCATCCATGTACAATAAGGGTAATATAAAGAGAGTTAAAAGTGGGGCCACTGCACGCTTCATGATTAAGCCTATGAATACTGTACTACAGCTAAACCGCTTGGGGAAATGTAAGTATTTGGCTTCAATAATTTACATGTTAGAAATGTATGTGGAATAGCATAACCTCTCATAATTATAATATAAAAGTGTAAATAATTTAATTGTCTTCATAGCTCCATTGTAGAAGTTGTGAAGAAGACTGTAACTATTTTAATTAAAGTATAACACTAATAGCCTGTTATAGGCACACTTGGTTCAATAGCCTATTGAAATGTCACAATTTATGTCGTCCTAATCTTGGCCTTTGTGACAGTATCTTAATCTTGGCCAATGTGACAGTAATTTCGATTAGTTTTAATTTACAGTGCAGTGCAAATGAAGCCATAAAACATTAATTTCAGTTATCTTTTATTCAAATGAGAGTTAAACTCAATTTTTTGGCAAACAAATGGGTTTACCATTAAAATTAAAACATGGAATAAATAGGGTATTGCGTGATTATTCTTTTAAACAAAAGTTGTTGTTGTAGTAGTAGTAGTAGATAAACCGAACTTTTATTTTGACGGGTTGCCATGAGGACCTCTTAAGTTTCTGTATAGCCTATGTATGTGATATGACGATCGTTTTACTCAAATGAAACGGTCAAATGCTCATGAAGCAACTCTCAGAGCAGTTCTGGGGATGTTGGTCATGTATTTATGTCCTCATTTAGTGAGACGGCAGATGCTGAAAACACCGCGAGCGTCGCGCACTTCAGTGTGTGTGTGTGTGTGTCTGTGCCATTCATATATACAGAGACACGCAGAACATACAGAATTCATATTTAAATAAGTCTTTTTGCAGCTTAATATTTACAGATACTAGTCCATAGCGCGAGTCGATTTAAGTGTACTGACCTACTTTTGATTAATTCATCCAAACTTTGACGAACTCTGTGACTCCGCGTTATACAGTAAATTCCCTTTATATGACTGGATTCCGCGATTCCGTCTGTGTTTTCCCCATCGCGGAAACCATAAATAGATAATATTGAGGTGTTTTGCAACTTCAGTGTAGTGGATTGTGATTCATTGCAACTTGAGCAACGTCTGCTGCTGCCTTTGAGAGACAACTGATGCGTGATGATCACTGAAACTGTAGCAAGCGCTTTCAGTGCGAGAGTACCTTAGTCTTCCACATTGATTGGTCTGACTCGTGACTCCCAACAAATCAGATGCGCGTGGGCGGAGACTGCTCGAGGCCACAGAGTGGTGAGTTCTGACAGGCTGCATCAGAGCCAAATCGCGCGTTTCAAAATTAAATAATTATATCGGCACATCGGTTTTGAAAATGACCGATACCGATAATCATAAAAATGCTTAATATCGGCGCCGATAATCGGCCAGGCCGATAATCGGTCGACCCCTACTCTAGAGTAGATTATGTTTTGATAACAAGCAAAATATGTTTGCTGTGTAAATCAGACGGACTGAGATGCAGCGATAACTACTTGGACGGACTTATTAAAATGCAAATTCATTCTCTCCCAGCAGGAGGCGCTTTAAAGCAGGAGAACTAGAGGTTTCCCCGGAAACGGCTGCTGGGCTGTAGTTACACAAGCAGCGCTGAGCTTACGAACGCTGCTTTATCAGGCATATAACATGCAAGATGAAATGAAAATGACATCGAACTTTTTCTAAATACAGTGATATAAAAACACCTGCGCCTCGTTTTGATTTTTAAACGTGCATTATGTGCCCATGTTTATTCAACTAAGCCTTTTGGAAAATCGGTCAGTTTTGATATAGTGGGGTCACCACAAATAAATAAATGTATGTGAAACACATCCCACAGCACAACAACCTGAGCCCAACTTCATTACTCATCACTTTAACTGTGTTTGTAGCCGCACCACTAACAAGACCGATAAACAAACACAGACCGGAAGTTAACTTCAGTCCAGTTAAAATAATGGGGGGAAAAAATAAACATACACAGTTAAATAAAATAAAAATCAGCAAATACTCTGGAACCAAATAAATGAGAAACGAATGTTTAAAAAACGTCTATTATCACTTACCCAGCCGGCACATGACCGACCTTCAACATTGAAATATGGTTGAAATAAGGTCAGTTGTTGTTTTAACGTTGAAACAACGCTTAATGTTTAATGCTGAACGGTTGAAAACCAGCCGGCACATGAGCAACGTTGAAATATGGTTGAAATAATGACAGTTGTTATTCAACATTGAAACAACGTTGAAAAAATGTTTAATGCTAAATAGTTGAAAAAGGTTACCAAAAAGACTTGTAAATCAACGTTGATTTGTTTTTTACAAGAACTGTATGTTGAATCAACTTAATGTCATACAAAATACATTTCTGCCTTTTAAATTATTATTACTAAATTATTTAAGCATTAGCATTTTACAATATTTTGATCGTTAAACCTATTCTATAATCTAAAGGTATATGTTAAAATATAACTGCGTTTACCTTATTGCTTTGATCATGATTGGTTAATCTGGCTGTCATCCAGGAAACTGGCCAATGAAACTGTTCGTGCCATTCTAAGTTTGAAAATATGACCGTTTTTATTGTCTTTCTGAGTGAGGCGATTGACTGTGTGTGTGTGTGTGTGTGTGTGTGTGTGGATCGCGGAACGTACCAAAAGAAGGGGGGCCGAAGAAGGGGGGTTGACTTGGACACTGGCACAATGGATTAGAAGTGGCATTATAATGCATTATAAATGTACCAAATCCTTGTTATTGTACTAAATAACGTGTGTAAGATTGTACATTTTACATCCTAGTCTACATTTTAATATTAGAAACACTTAGTATTAGATGCCAGATATTAGCCTATTTATTATATTTATTATAGAGATCACGGTTCTCCCAAGATTCTGAAGCAAAACATTAAACAAATACAAAATAAATTCACTTAGGTTTCTTACAAAATGTTTTATTTAAATGAGTGTAAAATGTTATAAATGAGCCTATCAAAATAAAAATATGTAAAAGTTATTTGAAATATATGAACTTCTCTTGATTGAATGAATTAGACATCAGATACATTTTAACAGTCACGGTTCGCTTCTGGCATAACGTAACATTTATAATCGGGGCGGCGCCAGAGAATTCTAAACGCAGGTGCTCAGGGGATAGATCAGTGACAGGGGAGCTGGGCAATAGTAAATATGACCAAAACAGGTTGTTATTATTATTATTATTATTAAATTAATAATAAAATCGCTGTAGGTCCATTTCAGGTATTTATGAGGACTGTAGGAGTAGGCCTATTATCGCGCTTAATTTATGACATGGGGGCGCCCGCGCAATCTTTTTTAGGGCCCGAGCACCGAGGTGCGAGGACCCTCTTGGAATTGCTCCGTTTATTAGGGCCCAAGCCAGAATGGCGCAGGCCCTCTTGTTTTACTAAGGATTCTTATTTATTTTTATTTATTTTTTTTTCGACTAACCGGGGCTTTTTGGGGGACTTAACATGCTCAAAAACTCTTGAAAATTTACACACACGTTGGAATCTGCGGTCATTAGGACGCCGCAGAGGCTGGGACCCGGGCGTGGCACAGGGGCTCTACAGCTCCCCCTGGAACGCGGTCTGAAAACTTGATGTGTAGCTCACACATAGTTGCACGTATTCATATGAAACTCGGTACACATATAGATTTCATTGAGCCGAACAACTTTTGCACTGCATGTCATAGGCTCCGCCCAACAGGAAGTCAGCTATTCAGGGTTGTTTAAAAGGCGCATGCTCTGGAATTTGATATACTCCTCTGAGGACTATCATCCGATTGCCACCACACTCGGTGAACATGATCTCAAGACATTGGGGATGCTAAATTGCGGAGGGATTTTTGATATCTCGAACGGTTTGCCCGTGGCGAGGGGATGAAATTATGGCGAGAAATGAGAGACAAAAAGTCTAATAACAGCCACATAAATTGTCTGATGTTGATCAAACTTCAGGGGTTTGTTCGTTGTACGATGCCGATCGAATAGATGTGACTATTATGAGTAAAAGTTATAGCGCCACCAACTGGCACCAGGTTTTCACAAAAGTGGGAGGGGTTAGTTTTAGCTACAGACACCAAACTTGGTACATAAATTGTTCTTATTATGCCGGACAACTTTCTAATTCATAGTCATTAGCTACGACCTACAGGAAGTCGGCTATTTTTATTTTAATATTTGTTTTTTGAGAAAACAGGCCGTAAATAAATTCATACTCCTCCTAGCAGAAACAAGTAGTTCACACCAAACTTTGTCAACATGATGCCAATATACTGAAGAGTTTAAATTGCGGACGGATTCAGGATATCTCGAACGGTGTGGCAATGGTGATTTATTAAAGTAACAGTAAAAAAAATAGCAGTAATTTTCTTATATCTTTAAAGTGCAGATTCCAAACACTTCAAAACTTTTTTACATAAATATAACAAATCATTCTGAGGAAACATGCTTAGTTTCAAAAATGTATCATGCTCAGGGGCCACAAAACAATTAAAACTATCACTGAAATTGGTTTAAAGGTGAAGAGTGTAATATCAAGGATGAACACAAGATGGAGGCATGACCTTATTTTTCATGAGTTGTCTGAGCTGGAAGTTCTGCCTGTCTTTCTATCAGAATGAAAAATAAAGCATAGAATCAGCTGAAACGTTCTGTACTGTCAATATTCTTTTACATACACACACACACACACACACACACATATATATATATATATATATATACATAATTATCTATCTATCTATCTATCTATCTATATATATATATATATATATATATATATTATTAGATACTTTTTAAATAGTTATAGAATATAAAAAGTATTGGTAAAAGTTTACATTAATGTCTCTTTGGTTAACATAAAGATGAAGAGTGTAATACCAAGGATGACCACCAGATGGAGGCATGACCTTATTTTTCATGAGGTGCCTGTCTCTGTATCAGAATGAAAAATAATGCATAGAATCAGCTGAAAGGTTCTGTAGTGCAAGTATTCTTTTAAACACACACACACACATATATATATATATATATATATATATATATATATTTACTTATTTTTTTTAATTGTTTTAATAGTTATAGAATATAAAAAATATTGGTAACAATTTGCATTAAGGTCTCTGGTTAACATAAGTTATTACATTAATTAACATGAACTAAAAAGGAACAATATATTTTAAAATAATTTATTAACCTTATTTAATGTTAGTTAATACCAAGAGTGTAATACCAAGGATGACCACCAAATGGAGGCATGACCTTAATTTTCATGACTTGTCTGAGCTGCCAGATCTGCCTGTCTGTGTATCAGAATGAAAAATAATGCATAGAATCAGCTGAAATGTTCTGTACTGTCAGTATTCTTTTACACATATATATAAATTGCATTTTTGAGGGCCTAAACATGCTCCAAAACTCATGAAACTTTGCACAGGGGTCAGAACTGGCGAAAATTTACATCTGATATGGGTTTCAGAAGTGGGTGTGGCAAAATGGCTCGATAGCGCCACCTATAATATTTCAAAAGAGTGCGCCTCGAGCTACGTTTTATGTACATGCACGAAAATCGGTACACACGTGTAACACACCATTACCTACAAAAACGCCTCTTTGTACAAAATCCAAAACCCAACAGGAAGTACGTTATTTTGAATTTCCTGTTCGATTTTTGTGCAGTTTTTGCAATTTCCAGGCTTCGTACTTTGACAAACTCCTCCTACAGTTTTAATCGGATCGTCTTCAAATTTGCTGAGTGTAATCATAAGGCCTTTGCGATGTTAAATTGCGAAGATCTAGAGTTTTCGTCAAGGGGCGTGTCCCTGGGGGCCTGACAAAGTTTGATGTTTCGCCATGAAACAGGAAGTTGCTGTAACTCAGGCAAGCAATGTCCGATCCGCCCCAAACTTCACACGTTTTATAGGAGTTCAGTCCTGAACACATCTGCATGCTCATATTCAGATATAGTCATAGCGCCACCTGCTGGCAACAGGAAGTGACATGTTTAACACTGTAATGGACTCCTAGGTGCATATTAAAAAGTGTCAACAAGTGATAAATATGCTGGCAGCATGCTACAAGCATACTAAAACATGCTAGCAACACTTAGCTAAGGGTTAAAGCATGCTAGTAATGCAGTGAAACAGGAAGTTGCTGTAACTCAGGCATGCTGTGTTCAATCTGCCCCAAATTTAACAAGTTTGATAAGAGGCCTGTCCTGAACACATATACATTCCCGTATTTGGTTATAGTCATAGCGCCACCTGCTGGCAACAGGAAGAGACATGTTTTAGACTGTGATGCACTATTAGCAACACATTAAAATATGCCATTGTGTGCTAAACATGTTAGCAACATGCTCAAACATGTTAGCAACACTTAGCTAAGTGCTAAAGTATGCTACTAACTCCATCAAAAAGGAAGTTGTTGTAACTCAGGCATACAATGTCCAATCTGCCTCCAACTTCACATGTTTGATTACAGTCCTGGCCTGAAGACATCTACATGCTCACATTCGGTTATAGTTATAGCGCCACCTACTGACAACAGGAAGTGACATGTTTTACACAGTGATGCACTTTTAGCAACACTGTAAATTATGCCATTGTGTGCTAAACATGCTAGAATAATGGTCAAACATGCTAGCAACACTTACTAAGTACTAAAGCATGTTATTAATACCATGACACAGGAAGTTGTTGTAACTCATGCATACAATGTCTTATCTGCCCCAAACTTCACACCTTTTATAATAGTCCTGGCCTAAATACATCAAAAGGCCAATATCCAGTTATAATCATACTGCCACCTTCTGGCAACAGTAAATTACTTGTTTTACACTAACTTAAACATGCAATGTCCGGTCTGCCCCAAACTTCACATGTTTGGTAAGAGTCATGGCCTGAAGACACCTAAAGGCCAATATTCAGTTATAATCATAGCGCCACCTTTTGGCAATAGGAAATGTCATGCTTTATAGTAACTCAAACATACTACTTTCAATCTGCATCAAACTTCATATGTTTGATAAAAGTGCTGCCCTGAAGACATCTACATGCCAATATTCAGTTATAGACATAGCGCCACCAGCTGGCAGCAGGTTTGGCACATATAAATAACTTTGACATATTCCTCTATGTTTGCCTTTTTAAATGCATATTGATCACCGTTCCCTCTCTCCCTGAAGCAACCGGTCGGCGGTGAGCCCGGGTGTGAGGGCCCATTCATCGCTGCTTGCAGCTTTAATTTTTATTATTTTTTTTTCTTACAGCGGAAAGAACTTAAAATACTTATTCATTTTTGGATGTGCTTTCTGTCATCTCATGCAGTCTCTGTGGATGGAGCGCGTCGCAACAATGAACCGGCTCACAGACATAAACTAAACTGAAACAAATCTATAGAAAGCTTGAAATGTCTACTACGAACTAATTCAGATAAAAAACAAATCTTCTCTAATTATGTAGTCCGTATGAAATTGTGCACGTCCATTAGCCTACTGTGGAGATGGAGAGTCAGCGCCGGCGTTTGCAGCCGACATTAACTGAGAAAGCACTAGTTTAGTAATAAATAATTAAAATGTCTTCTTTTCCCCCGATGCATTCATAATTATTACTTTTGACGGTGCTTTGCAGCCAGCTTTATGCGCACGCTTGAGCGCGGAATGTGGGCTATAATAGCCTACGCCTAAATGCTTATTAAAAGATGGTTTATTATATTAATCTGTTTAATATAAACGTTTCACTAGTTTACTAGAAAAATCCATATTCAGGGGCTGGCCTAGCCTACTTGGCACAAGGAACCGATCCATTTTTTAAATAAAATGCTGTGACATTACGAAATGCGACTGCAAATCAAGTCACGTAGTATTCCATTGCACGAGTTATGCATGTGTAATCAGTCCGTGCCCAGGGCTCCGCTGCGTCATCATCCGTCCCTGACAGTCAGCTGTGTTTTCAGAGCAGGACAAACATCTGATATGTGGAAATAGATCTGTTCATTAGTGTGAATGCAGTCTATTAAAGCTGCCAGTGTCTATGATCTCATCAGTAATAATCAAATGCTGAGGAAAAAGAAAACCCATAACTATGATTATCTGTAAACTTTCCATACTTAAACAAAAAGCATTTTCAGTATCTGGGAGTGCTTTATCACTTGTAATTGTCTCTTCCCCCCTTTATTACTTTATATTTGCTTGTATGTTTTGAAGCTTTACTTTTAATTCTTAACAATAATTAATTAATTATAATTGTTATTATTGTATTAATTATATTAATATATTAATTAATTAGCATAATTATAAAAAATGGCCTGTATATATAATTTAATAAAAATGCACAAAATAAATTTGATATAATCGTGATGCATTGTGATATCAAATTGAATTGAATCGTTGACATGATAATCGTAATCGAATTGAATCGTGAAACCAGTGCTGATTCACACCCCTGACACACATACAATGGAGGAAATGAAGGAAAAAGGTTTCATTGTAAAGGAAACCCTTTGAACTACAAAATATGAGTGTAATTCATTATAAATAACATTATATATGTTTCAAACATTACAATAAACACTAAAAAGGCACTTTTTGATTTAAATAAATAAATTCTGTTATTCAGGATATTTTTGGTCCTGCTCTCTGCAACTTACTTTGTTTGATGCCTAAATGTACCAGAAAAAATTATCTTTCAAATAACAGCTTCTGAACAGGAGTTATTGCATTATAAATGAAGCGAGTAAAATGGTCCTTTTTTGCGTCTACAAGTGTCATTTTGAGTTTCCTTTGCAAAAACAGGCTTTATAAAACACATTACCCCCAGAATCCTATTTTACTATGTGCTATAAGCACTTTTCTTGATTATTGATTGAATTATGTTTCATTTGTATGTTTTTCTAGGTAGTAATATACAAAATGGCATAAACGAATTGGACCGAATTTCACATTTTGTGTTTTCTACAATTAGCTTTATTCTTTCAGGAGACACAAGACTATAAATTATAAAATATATCTGATCTATTACAATCTAAAATAGAATCCACATCCTCCAGCTTTATATCATTCCATTCATGTGCATTCTGTATTGATCTACTGTTCAGAGCATCAGCTCATCTTCACCTGCTGCCTCCTAGAGACAAGAAAACAGCTCCTCCGTGCTGCTACAGCTGCCTGTTACTGCTCTCTGATCTTCAGAACGTCAAACAAACAATAACTGTTCATCCACACAGCACTGGAATAATCCATGTATATTTACTGTATATTCACCGAAATGCATCCTGTACTGTACTACTGTACTATCAATAAACACTTAATCTGATTGTTAGCTGTGCTTTCACGTTTCAAAGTCAAGATTATATCAAAACAGAGAAAAGCGCTCATAAACCCTCACCAGACGCGCATCCTCTCCTCTCCACGGCACCGCTGATCGTTCTTCATTATCTATAGCTTGTCTTTTCATAACCAAAGACCGCATTTATCCATGACGCCGATGCTTTAGCCTTTCAGCGTGCTATTCTATTCTTCAAAACATTCATAAAAACTACAAATCCCAGGCGCAACACAGCTTCAGCGCTGTCCTGGAACCTCTCTCTACCCATCCGCTGACCCGTCCCTCTGCTGACCCAGAGCTGTCAAATATCACACCTCTGAATGGCTGCTGGGCTGGACAGACATGTCTATCTGACCTACTGCAGCTCACTGAGCAGCACAGAGTTATAAAACATGAGAGAAGCTGGCCTGAGCTCTTATGTTTTGGAGAGTGCATGTTTGGCAAAAAGTGTGTGTTTTTTGCTCTGGTGCACGTCTGCTATAAACAATGATTTCTCAATGATGCAAGCACACAGAAATGTGACAATGGTCTTGTTTGAAAGAAGAGATCCTAGTCTAAAACATAATATAGAGTTTGTGGCTGTCTGCGGCTGACTGAAGCAGTAGTACGAGTAGGAATGTCACCCAAACAAAGTTTGCTAAGAGGTAACAAATTTTACATCGCAATTCTATTGAAGATCATTTGATCTGTGATCGTCACACAATGAAATAATCTACATAGACACCTTCCAGAGAATGAGAGCTTTCTTGTGATATATGACTTGACTGTATTGTGAAAAATATAAAAAAATACACATTCTTAGGAAAAGTTATTCACAATCGTTAGGCGGAAATTTGCTTAATTTAACTGCTTTATGTATCATAAAACCAAAAGTTTTATTGTACTGCTTACAATCCTGTTAGGTCACTGAGATCTCAGACTACACATATGCTATGGGTTCCCAGAACAAGATTAAAATGTAGAGGAGATAGAGCCTTCTCTGTTGCTGGAACACTCTGCCTCTATCCATCAAAACTGCTTCTACAGTGTTTGCATTTAAATGTTTGTTAAAAACTCATCTTTTCTCCCGTGCTTTTAATTGATAGGTGATTGGGTTGTTTTAAGGTTATGTTTTTTTTTTTTTTCTGTTGTATTTAAGCCTATGCAATACCACTGCAGCGATTAGGTTTGTCCATGTTTTAAATGCTGTAATTAGGTTTATGTTTTATGTACAGCACTTTGGTCAACTAAAGTTGTTTTAAATGTGCTTTATAAATAAATCGATCATAAAACCAAGTGGCATTCCTTGTAAAGAAGATACCATATATGGGCTGATACCATACAAGGATGGCTTTGAAAATGAAGCATAAACATTTTTAATGTGAATTCTTAAATGTTATTTAATCTGTGTGTCTGTAGATGATCTGTTTGTGTTAATTCTTAAAATGTATTTAATCTCTTCCAGATGTTCTGGCTGTAATCTCTCAGATCAACATTGTGAAATTGTGTCATCAGCTCTTCAATCCTCAAACTGTGTCCTGAGAGAGCTGGATCTGAGTCGCAATCACCTGCAGGACTCTGGTGTAAAAATTATTTCTGATGGACTGAAGAATACAAACTGTCAGCTGCAGATACTGAGGTATTTAAGAACATATAAGAGATTATTTACAGTCAGCTGGTCACAATGTTGATGTGTGTCTGTAGATGATCTGACTGTGTGTGTGTGTGTGTGTGTGTGTGTGTGTGTGTCTACAGGTGCATCTCAATAAATTAGTGGAAAAGTCGTGGAAAAGTTCATTTATTTCATTAATTCAACTCAAATTGTGAAACTCGTGTATTAAATAAATTCAATGCACACAGACTGAAGTAGTTTAAGGGTGAATCCCATTTCTCTGTCTTACCCCTTCCCCTACGTCTTACCCTAGCCCTTGTCCCTCGAAACCGAGTGGTAAGCGCTGGGGTGGCATACCCTATGAAATGAGACACCACTTGGTTACGGTTACGTCATCATACACCGTCGCTAGCTGGCTGCTACGTCACCAGAGCCGACAAGTGTTGATCACAAACTTTGATCGTTTTACAAACTTGTTAAAACTGTAGACATGCATGGAGTCCTTTCAAGGCTAGTCTGCGGGACTGTTGTGCAAATCAGCAATGTAACGTTAGCGTCGCAAACTAGCGATTTTTTAAAAACGTTTCAATTAAGAACATGGTTGCAAATATATATGTACAGGACTGTCTAGAGCACAAAACAAGACTGTCGTAATTTTTAAATAAATTATTTAAGCCGAAAATACTTGATTGTTGCCGGTTGCACAGTGTGTTCTGGGTACCCTTGGTTTCAAGTAAGCTCGCGAAAATGCTTGGTTTTAAGGGTATCTACCCCTTCCCTTAGCCCTACCCCTCGATCAAAACGAGAATTGGGATAGCCCTTACTCTCACGTGAACGCGCAAAACTAAGGGGAAGGGGTAAGGGGAAGGGGTAAGACAGAGAAATGGGATTCACCCTAAGTCTTTGGTTCTTTTAATTGTGATGATTTTGGCTCACATTTAACAAAAACCTACCAATTCACTCTCAACAAATTAGAGTATGGTGACATGCCAATCAGCTAATCAACTCAAAACACCTGCAAAGGTTTGCTGAGGCTTCAGAATGGTCTCTCAGTTTGGTTCACTAGGCTACACAATCATGGGGAAGACTGCTGGTCTGACAGTTGTCCAGAAGACAATCATTGACACCCTTGTAAGGATCCACCCGCTAGCCCAAACAACGGAATCAAGCGGCCTGGACGAAGGTTTAATGCATGTTCGGTCTTTTACTTGTGCTTCTGAATTTATCAGGATTTAGTTTCAATTTTAGTCTAACTCCGTGCTTGATCTGACTCCAATTTCAAGTGATCATTAAATTTAGACTAATTAAAAATTGATCACAAATATCGCTTATATATTTAATTTAGATATTTGATTATTCTCGACATACCATATTTTCAATTATCCGTTCACTGGGGACCTAATGTCTCTTTTGAGCCTATAGCGTCGGCCGAAGCGCCGGTCTCACGATCACAAACTCGCCAGTCTGATGTTAGTCAGAGGATGCAGGTAGACTAATACCTAGTTGTCTGCCACCAACTGCTTGCTTATGACAAAAAGTGTAGTTTATTTAGTCTTTTCCCGAACAACTTGCTAGCACCAGTGATAGACAGAAATCTGAGGTCTCCGATGACGTGCCTACTGCTCCGTTCATTCATGAGCCTTCAGTTTGATCTATCCTGGCCGTAGATTTGCGGTAACAAAAGCCTCCTCACAGTCTAATAGTCATAATGATTTCAGGACAGTTCAGAATAAATCAAATATAACAATTTATTATTAGTCAGGTAAATGTGTCGTGCCAATTACATAAAACAATAAGCCAATTCAAAAATAAGAAAATACATAATATCAGTTGTTCAAAGATGAATCTAAGAGTAAAATGTTTACCTGAATTCAAGAAGAAGATACATAGTATGGAACATATTAAATACCCTCCACACTACGGGCTGATCTGGCTACAGAATCGCGATGACTTATTTGCAACTTTCCCTTAAATACTACCAGAACAAAAGGCTCATAAACATTTATTCTCTGCCCCAAAACAGATTAAATCTGTGTATGGGGGATGAGAAGCCTCAGGAAGAGATGTTCTCGTGCCCCAAATGGTCACACCGGTAGAGCAATGTTTATCAGGTTTTGAAATGAGACCGCCCACAACAGAGGTACAGAATTCACTTAAGTTTCCAATATTTCCCATCATATAAGTGACTGCTGTGAAATTGAG
>NC_081175.1:31510646-31553689 GCF_012432095.1 Onychostoma macrolepis
CCTGAACCCCAGAGAGAATCTATTGGGTATTGTCAAGAGGAAAATGAGAAACAAGAGACCAAAAAATGCAGATGAGCTGAAGGCTGCTATCAAAGAAACCTGGGCTTCCACACCACCTCAGCAGTGCCACAAACTGATCACCTCCATGCCACGCCAAATTGAGGCAGTAATTAAAGCAAAAGGAGCCCCTACCAAGTATTGAGTACATATGCAGTAAATGAACATACTTTCCAGAAGGCCAACAATTTACTAAAAATGTTTTTTTTTTTATTGGTCTTATGAAGTATTCTAATTTGAAGGCTCAGGAAACCTTTGCAGGTGTTTTGAGTTGATCAGTTGATTGGCATGTCACCATACTCTAATTTGTTGAGAGTGAATTGGTGGGTTTTTGTTAAATGTGAGCCAAAATCATCACAATTAAAAGAACCAAAGACTTAAACTACTTCAGTCTGCGTGCATTGAATTTATTTAATACACAAGTTTCATAATTTGAGTTGAATTACTGAAATAAATGAACTTTTCGACGACATTCTAATTTATTGAGATGCACCTGTATATGATCTGACTGTTGATGTGTGTTCTGCTCTCTTTCAGTCTTGCTGGCTGTAATCTCATTGCTCAGTGTTGTGAGAGTTTGTCTTCAGCTCTTCAATCCTCAAACTGTGTCCTGAGAGAGCTGGATCTGAGTAACAATGACCTGCAGGACTCTGGTGTAAAGATTATTTCTGATGGACTGAAGAATCCAAACTGTCAGCTGCAGATACTGAGGTATTTAAGAACATATAAGCATTTACATTTAGCTGGTTATAATGTTGATGTGTGTCTGTAGATGATCTGTGTGTGTGTGTGTGTGTGTGTGTGTGTGTGTGTGTCTGTAGACGATCTGTGTGTGTGATCTGTGTGTTTCTGTAGATGATCTGTGTGTGTGTGTGTGTGTGTGTGTGTGTGTGTGTGTGTGTCTGTAGACGATCTGTGTGTGTGTGTGTGTGTGTGTGTGTGTGTCTGTAGACGATCTGTGTGTGTGATCTGTGTGTGTCTGTAGATGATCTGTGTGTGTGTGTGTGTGTGTGTGTGTGTGTGTCTGTAGACGATCTGTGTGTGTGATCTGTGTATTTCTGTAGATGATCTGTGTGTGTGTGTGTGTGTGTGTGTGTGTCTGTAGACGATCTGTGTGTGTGTGTGTGTGTAGATGATCTGTGTGTGTGTGTGTGTGTGTGCGCGCGTTTTTGTGAAAAGTCAGGACATAGATGTGTGTAATAACAAAGGTATGTCAGGTATTACAAGGTGAAGGTGACATCTCAGGACATTGACCCATGTCCCCACTTTTCAAAACGCTTATAAATCACTCAGAATGAGGTTTTTTTGGGGAAAGTTGAAATGCACAGTCTCCTGTAAGGGGTAGGTTTAGGTGTAGGGTTGGTGTAGGACAATAGCACATACAGTAAGTACAGTATAAAAACCATTACGCCTATGGAGAGTCCCCACTTTTCACAAAAACGAACGTGTGTGTGTGTGTGTGTGTGTGTGTCTGTAGATGATCTTTGTGTGTGTGTGTGTCTGTAGATGATCTGTGTGTGTGTGTGTGTGTGTGTGTGTCTGTAGATGACCTGTGTGTGTCTGTAGATGACCTGTGTGTGTCTGTAGATGATCTGTGTGTGTCTGTAGATGATCTGTGTGTGTGTGTGTGTGTGTGTGTGTGTGTGTGTGTGTGTGTGTGTGTGTGTGTGTGTGTGTGTGTGTGTGTGTAGATGATCTGTGTGTGTGTGTGTGTGTGTCTGTATATGATCTGAATGTGTGTGTCTGTCAGGGTTTCCGCGGGGTCTTAAAAAGTCTTAAATTGTACAAGAAAGTCTTAATTATGATTTCAAGAGGTCTTAAATTTGGAGACGGAAAGACCAGAATTGTGATATGGCTGAATGTGACGATTAAACTTCAAAAGGCTATGATTTCATGAAATAAACATGAGCGCTGCAGGTTCAGAGTCCGGTGCTGCACTGTCTTTACCGGGAAACCGTTATAACGCGACAGCTGCTGGCAGAGAATGAATGAGTAATGTCTAAAGTGGTCCAGGGGAGACCGCAACAGAACTAAAATTGGTTGGTGGTGAGGCACTGTGCGACGGCAGAGAAAACGTCTCCAGACCCAGAAAAGGTTACAATAACCCACACAGCCACGGTAGTTCAGCAAAAAGAGAACTTTTTATTTACCATCTAAACAGAAGTAGCATTTAAGGGGGTATTAACTTCAGAAGGGGGCAAGGCCAAAATAACAAACATAAAGGAGCTAACTGTATAAACCAACTGACTAAACTTCAAAGAAAAGAAAACAAAATACAGCAGATTTAAACTAACTCCCTAAACTAACATAAACAGGAGAAAATAAATAATACAAAACAAAATAGCACCCACCGTCCTACTAAAGCCAAAAGCAAAAGATATAAATTAAAGCTTAAAATTCATAATAGGCTACGGAAGTTAACGCTCACTTCTCTGTAGATTAAGGATCAGTCTTAGCTGTAATCAACGAAACCAACGGCAGAAACTCTTCTTCAACAATCTCAACACAATAGGGATAAAGGTACACCAAAGCACCAATTAAGGCTTCACAATAAATCCTGAAGTCTAAGGATGAGTTCTCAGCCGTCGCACACCATCCAGCCACCACCAACTGCTGGTCTGAGTAGCAGCTGAAGTTTAAGCACTCGCTCTCCTCTCCCATTCCCCAATCACAGCAGAGCTCGTAATTAGCCTCAGGTGGGAGATACAGGTTCTGCAGAGAGAGAGAGAGAGAGAGAAAGAGAAAACAAGGCACGGAGTTCACACAACAGAACCTTACGGCTCTGGGCGTAACAGTAAGTTAACATCGGTTATACCAGTGTTAATTTTGGCAGGCATTTTTGATTTAGTCTTAGTCTTTATCTTGAGACGAAAATGCTTAATAGTCTTATTCACATTTTAATCATTTGAGTCTTTCATAGTTTTAGTCTAGTTTTATTCAACAAAAATTCATTGTATTTTTGTCAACTTTTAGTCTTTACTTTTAGTCAAAGTGCCGTTAACAACATTTATTTTGGTAGCTATTTTATATGTAGTATTCAAACAAAAATAGGCATCAATTCTTCTGTCTTTAGACCAAATATATTAAGCTCAAGAGAAATTTGAATCAAGGATTGAATTTGGAAAAACTGGAATAAATTTACATTTTTTGGTAGAGATACAAATTAAAGTCATTTTTCAGATACAGTAGCTTTACTTAATTATACATTTATTTAACATCTTTTGTTGGTTAACATTTATGACACGGATAGGAATGCTGTCCCTTTAAGACGGAAGGCATGTAATACTGACACACATTCTGTCACAGATCCGCCCACAGCGTCATCCACACCAACCACCTACACCCGTTCGCAATCACCGGAGTACTGATTACCACCTGTCATCACTTACCTGCTCGCTATATCAAGTCACTCACCACAATCCTGCGTTGGTTGGTCTCAAGGTCGTAAGCCTGGCTCACTTCCCTACTCACCTCTTGGATTGCCTGGATCCTCCGTCCTGTAAGCCTCACCGACTGACCTATCACAAAAGTGTCACTTTGAGTTGGACGAAGTCACTGAGTTAAAGGACCCCTTTGTTTTAAGTTACGTTTTGTTTGAAATCCTTCGGGATCAGTTTATGTTTGTGGGAAGGAAATAAAAGAAGTGTGTTCCCACTAACCCTGTGTTTGCCTCTCCGTCCAAACCTGACAGAATACCAACCCCTCAAAAGGAGTATTTGGGCGTTGTTAAACTGAGATGGAAGACCAAGCTCTTCCAACACGGACCCATTCACCGAACTAGTTCACGCTCTCCATGAAGCCCTCCAGCCTCCTCCGGCCCTCCCATCTCCTTCCGGGTGCCCAATGGCCAAACCTACCCTCTACTCCGGCGATGCGGCCACCTGTAGTGGCTTCTTGCTTCAGTGTTCCCTGTACTTTGAGTTTCAACCTCACCAATTCCTGAGCGATCGGGCAAAGATAGCTTTCATCATGTCCCTGCTGTCCGGAAGAGCCCTACAGTGGGCTGAGGCGCTCTGGAATTCACACAGCCCGTCGTGCGGTCACTGGGTGCCTTCACCGACCATTTCAGTGAAGTGTTCAGCCATACAGCCTCCTCCATCTCCGTTCACGAAGAGCTCTTTCAGTTACGACAAGCCAACATGTCCATCCATGATTACACCGTAAGATTTCGCACTCTAGCCGCCGGCAGTGGGTGGAACGAGACAGCACTTCTCGCCGCCTATCGACGGGTCTTGCACCTCCATAAAACAGCAGATGTCTGTTATTGAAGACTCAGTGGGCTTGGAGGGCTTTCTCCAGAAATCGTTGCACATTTCACAACAGTTAAATGCTTGTCGTTCGGAGACTACCCCAGCAACCACCTCACAAGGATCGGTCCCACTTGTACCGGAACCCATGCAGGTGGACCGGTACCACCTATCTCCGGAGGAACGGGCCCGCCGGAGAACCCACAATCTTTGTATGTACTGCGGCTCGAAGTCACTCCTGGTAGCCTGCCCGTTCGCCCCGAACTCCACGGTGAGTACGGTTCATCTTCACCCTGATGTTTCCAAGATTCCACATAGTGATGCTCTAATCATTTACCTGAACCGATCCTTTCCAGTTAAAATCCTCATTGACTCCGGAGCCGCAGGAAATTTCATCTCTTGACCAGCCTCCTTCAACTCCAACTGCTCCGAGTACTACATCCCACCGGATTTCCACCATACAAGGCAAACCGTTGAGCAAAGGGCTGGTACGCCACCACACTCCAGAGGTCACGCTCGCGTTGGACACTTTCACGAGGAACAAATCTCCTTTCTTATCTTGGAGGAAGCCATTGTGGATGTGGTGCTGGGTCGTCCCTGGCTCGTAAAACATCATCCAGACTTGCATTGGAGTTCGGGAGAAATCCTTCGTTGGAGTGCTTCCTGCTTTGAAAAGTGTCTCCCCAGTCTCCCGGTACCTCGCCAGTCCGTACCATCTCTCCCACTCAACTCCACCACCGTGAGAGCCCTACCACACTTACCTCGGTCAAGATTCCCAGAGCCTACCTCCCTTACCAAGGCGTGTTCAGCAAAACGGCCGCTACTGCCTTCCTCCGCACAGACCCTGGGACTGCACCATTGACCTGTTACCCGGGGCCAAACTGCCTAAAGGTCACGTCTATCCCTCTCAATCCCGGAACGCATCGCCATGGAAGAATATGTGAGAGGCGCTACAGCAAGGGTTCATCCGTCCCTCCACATCTCCCGCAGCCTCCAGCTTCTTCTTTGTCGCCAAGAAGGACGGGGCCTCCGCCCATGTATAGATTACAGAACGCTCAACGCACAAACAGTCAAATTCGCCTATCCCTTACCACTGGTCCCAGCTGCCTTAGAAGAACTTCGTGGGGCCCGAGTTTTCACCAAACTCGACCTCCGCAGCGCCTATAATTTAATCCGAATACGGAAAGGAGATGAATGGAAGACAGCCTTTATCACGCCCACCGGCACTACGAATATCAGGTTATGCCGTATGGCCTTCGAACTCTCCATCAATATTTCAGAACTTCATGAGCGAGATCTTCCGGGACATGCTCAACCGATTCACCCTCATTTATATCGATGACATCCTGATCTACTCTTCCACCCTCGAGGAGCACCAAGACCATGTTACCCAAGTTCTCCAACGCCTCCGCCAGCATCAACTGTATCTCAAGCTCGAAAATGTGAATTCCATCAAACAAAGATCCATTTCTTGGGATACATCATCGGCGGATGGAGTACAAATGGATCCAGCCAAGGTGAAAGCCGTAAAAATTGGCCACAACCATCTTCTATCAAGGAGCTCCAACGGTTCCTCGGGTTCGCCAACTTCTATCGACGTTTCATAGCCCATTATAGCCATCTGTCAGCTCCTCTAACCTCTCTCCTCCAAGGAAAACCGAAATCCCTTACCTGGGCGCCTCAAGCGATGCAAGCCTTCAAAGGTTAAAGTCCTCCTTTGCACCGCTCCAACACTCACCCATCCAAACCCCAATCAACGCCGTGGTGGAAGTGGATGCTTGACGGTGGGAATTGGCGCGGTCTTGTCGCAGCTAAAGGCGAACCTCCAGTGCTTCACCCTGTGCCTACTTCTCCAAGAAGATGTCCCCAGCAGAACAAAACTACGACATCGGGAACCGCGAATTACTGGCAATCAAACTAGCACTGGAGGAGTGGCGGCACTGGCTAGAAGGCGCACAACATCCGTTTGAAGTGATTACTGACCACAAAACCTCCAGTACCTTCGAAGCCAAGCGCCTAAACCCCGACAAGCCCGCTGGGCCCTTTTCTTCACTCGATTCAAATTCACTATCACCTATCGTCCGGCCACAAGAACCTCAAGGCCGATGCTCTGTCCCGTCTGCACCAGCCCGACCCATCACCCGAACATCCAGAACCAGTCCTGCCACCCAAAATATTCGCTTGCCCCATCATATGGAAGGTGGATGACCAGATCCGTGCTGCCACTCAATCTGAGCCTGCTCCGCCGGAGTTCCAGAGGAAGCTGTACATACCAGCCACCTTCCGTCTCCCCTTCTGGACTCTCTACACACGTCTCCGGGATCCGCCACCCGGCCACAACGCACTCTCTCGCTCCTTGAACAAGTACTGGTGGCCCAACATGAACCAGGGCGTTGCCCGTTCGTCCGAGGCTGTGCCGTCTGTGCCATCACCTCGACCCCCGTCACTTGCCCGAGGGAAAACTGGTCCCCCTGCCGATCCCACGCCGGCCCTGGTCCCATATCGGAGTTGACTTTGCCACAGACCTACCACCCTCCAACGGATCTACCACCATTCTCGTTGCGGTCGACCGGTTCTCTAAGGCCTGCAAATTGATCCCCTTACGAGGATTACCCACAGCCCTCGAAACTGCGGAAGCTCTCTTCCAACATGTCTTCCGGAACTTTGGCCTGCCCGAAGATATTGTCTCCGACCGAGGGCCTCAGTTCACTTCCAGGGTCTGGCGTAGTTTCTTCCGGCTACTAGGAGTCTCTGTCAGTCTGTCCTCCGGGTATCACCCACAGACCAACGGCCAAACGGAACGGAAAATCCAGGAGATTGGGCGCTACCTGCGCGCCTATTGCCATCGTCACCAGGACCACTGGAGCAAGTACCTACCCTGGGCCGAGTACGCCCAAAACTCACTGCGGCAAGAAACTACCGGTCTCACCCCATTTCAATGCTTGTTAGGATTTCAACCTCCGCTCTTCCCCTGGACCGGAGAGCCTTCCGAAGTCCCGGCGGTTGACTTCTGGTTTCGAGAGAGCGAAAGAGTGTGGGACACGGCGCATGTCCATCTCCAGCGGGCAGTACGGAGGCACAAAAGACATGCAGATACCCATCGCGCCGCCACGCCCCTATACCGTCCCGGCGACCGAGTCTGGCTCTCCACTCGGGATATTCGCCTCCGTCTGCCCTGCAAGCTAAGCCCTCGCTATGTCGGTCCCTTCCCTATAATAAGACGGATAAACGAAGTCACCTATGAGCTCCAGCTCCCAGCAACTTACCGCATTTCACCTACCTTCCATGTATCCCTATTAAAACCATTCACTAATCCCGTTCTCCCTCCTTCCGCAGAGCACGAAGTACCTCCTCCTCCCGAGGCCGACCCCAGTGGGACCATCTACAGAGTCGAAGAAATCCTAGACTCCCGTCGGCAGGCGGCCGACTCCAATACCTGGTGGATTGGGAGGATTCGGCCCGAAGAGATCATGGGTAAACCGAGAGGATGTACTGGACCCCTCGCTTCTTTCCGACTTCCACCGGTCGTACCCCGACCGCCCTGCCCCAAGAGGACGTGGTCGCCCTCGCCGTCGGTCCCGGGCGCCAGGAGACGCCCGTGGGGGAGGGGGTACTGTCACAGATCCGCCCACAGCGTCATCCACACCAACCACCTACACCCGTTCGCAATCACCGGAGTACTGATTACCACCTGTCATCACTTACCTGCTCGCTATATCAAGTCACTCACCACAATCCTGCGTTGGTTGGTCTCAAGGTCGTAAGCCTGGCTCACTTCCCTACTCACCTCTTGGATTGCCTGGATCCTCCGTCCTGTAAGCCTCACCGACCGACCTATCACAAAAGTGTCACTTTGAGTTGGACGAAGTCACTGAGTTAAAGGACCCCTTTGTTTTAAGTTACGTTTTGTTTGAAATCCTTCGGGATCAGTTTATGTTTGTGGGAAGGAAATAAAAGACGTGTGTTCCCACTAACCCTGTGTTTGCCTCTCCGTCCAAACCTGACACATTCAGTTTTCACCCACCTGTTTACGCTCGCTGCGGCTGCCTCCTCTCCCCTCCCTCTCAAACATGACACCGGCTTTGAGTGTGACCGGCTGATGATTGGCTGTTCTGCCTTAAGTCCCGCCTCTCTTGGTATGTTAGATTTATCAGTCAGCTTGTGCTGAGGAGGCGGGAACTTACGGTTATGGTTATTTACATCTCCCTTTTCCAGGTAATTTGAGTGTTTATGCTTTCGAGGTTTAAATAAGCTTGATATGTGTTTGGGCAGATGTTCTGTTTATGTTTTGTTGACATGTCGAGTGTTTTCTGTATTATATTTAGTTTTTTAGACTAATGGTAATTGCTAATTGGGATATTATTCAGCAGCTAGCTAAATTCGGTTATGTATGTGGCATGCAATGAATAAAGTAACTGTGATGAAGAAGGCAGGGAATTGACGAGGAGGAGGGACAAATTGTCATTGTTAAGCAGTGTATATATGAGTTTATTGCCAGTGCAATTGATTTTGATATTTTGAGCATTGTTTGTTAATAATTTAAAAATAATTTCCCCCTGGGATTATTAAAGTATTTCTGATTCTGATTCTTTAGCAAGACTACTGTTGTGTATTTTCACAACAGAGTTTTGACTTATTTTCTGTGTGTTCCGAGCAGTGATGGGAATAACGGTGTTATAAATAAACGGCGTTAATAACGGCGTTATTTTTTTTCAGTAACAAGTAATCAAACTAATTACTGTTTCCCCTGTTACAACGCCGTTACCGTTACTGACAATAAAATGAGGCGTTACTATATTATATTATTAGAATTACATTTTTCAGTTCATCTGAATGGACGCGCAGTGTAGCTGTATTTGACGTACCATAAACTCTAGTGTGAAGCGCACGCAATATTATCTGTCTGCAACACCGGAGGCCACACTTTCAGGACCGCAGTTGTAGGACCGCACTTCTAGGACCCTAGTTTTTTGTGACAGCGCCACCTACCGAGCCGGAGAACCGCAGTCCCAGGAACGTATTTCTAGGACCCTAGTTTTGGAGGACTGAAAAAAGTGCCACTAAGGCAGTATTTCCACCCAGTTTTAACTACATTAGAATTTCAGAGTTTTTTAAAAGTTTTATTGCACCCAAATACTACTTTCTTTATTGCAATTAAACCTGGTTCCTAGGAATGTTGAGTAATCATTGGGTCTAAGTAGCATAATATAATAACTCAAATAAAATAAACAAGGAATCATGGTATAGTCAAGGATGACTCTGGGGGTAGATTTAAGATTGTGTATATTTTATAAAATAATATATTACAACAGTTGAATTTTGAACACACACAAAAACAAATTTGTTCATGATGTGAACCACATAGAAAGAACTTCATGGACGACGTCTTCACTGACTCCTGAGAGAGAGAAAGAGAGAGAAGTGAATGAAATTAGGAACATTTAGTTGAACATGTTCTACTCTCTAATTTTAAATTTCATATTTAAAAGATCTTAGTTACCACAGAGCGCACACACATATACGATCCAAAAATAATTATATCAATCTTCATACCAATTAATGTTCATAATACTATTACTGCATACTGTTCAAAGATTTGGAAAATCTCATCTGAACTGAGAAAAAAATAATAGAGAGAGATGCAAGAAATCTGAATAGAAATAACATATTATTGACATGAGTTTAAATATTTAAAGCACACGTTGTGATGTATCTTTTCTCAGTTGTTTCTCTATCACCCTATTCAATTCTTCCACTTCACTGAAATAGTAAATGGAGAACATAATCACAGGTTAACAGAAATACTGTTAACGCTTAAAAAAAGGATACATTGGACATTGTGTAAAAACAATTCCAATACTTGAACAATTTATTTATTTATCTTTTGTCATACTATCGCCTGCCCTGAGCTGTGTCCTTGAAAACACTTCATATAGAGTACAGTACACAGTAAATGACACAATCTAACACGTGGTATTTTAACAGTCAATTATTATGATGGCCTCTCTGTTATATCAGACTATTAAAATGTCATATATCTCAATCAACATTATAAAGCCATGTCAAAATGAAGAGACGTACTCATAACATGTATTGTGGGGTAACGTTAAACAGGCTGAGTGAGCACATGACAGTTAAAACATTAAGATTATTTTAACTTAATTAAAATGGAAAAACAATGAGTAATTAACAAGCTTTCACAACGAACGTGCTACAGTTTATTGTGCTGTCAATAATTCAACACAGGCTTATCGTGCTAACAATTCATTTTACAGCATTAGAGGCTAATATATGATGGCTGTGCATTCAAGACTATTTAGCAAATCACGATCACTTTGGCTACGTTAACCTTCCAATGAAATGCATCACAATTGTTTTTAATGTTAAACAAATAAAAATTGATTCACATTTGATACTCACACTCTGGCTGTCATCCATCTTCGCTGGCCCTCTAATTCGGTAGGTGGCGCTGTCACTAAAAACCTAGGGTCCTAGAAATGCGGTCCTGAAAATGCAGCCTCCGGTTTTGCAGGCAGATGCTACTCAGCGCACGACTCGCCGCCGCTTTCTCTCACAGACACGCGCGCAAAGAAAGATACAGAGCGAGAGTCTTTCATAACATGCAGAAGTGACGCGCTACATGTAAACGATATTCTTTGTTGTATTTTCCTGTCCTTTGTTCCTTTGGAATTCTTCAGCTTTTAAGAACTGCCGGTTTCTCTGGTAGTGGGCGGAGCTAATGCGCAAACGACAATCTCATTGGCTGGCGCTCACCTATTATCGTCCCTGTTTTGATTTCAGCAAATCAGTTCGAGCGAACGCAGACAACGTGATTAATATTCATGAACCCAGCAGCTCATTAATCCTTAGTGCGTTTTATATTGATGACAAATCAATATAAATTTTTTTTTTTTAAGTAACGCAATAGTTACTTTCCCTGGTAATTAGTTACTTTTATAATGATGTAACTACTATTTGTGAGAAGTAACTAGTAACTATAACTAATTACTTTTTTAAAGTAACGTACCCAACATTGGTTCCGAGTGTGTTTTTATACTTTTCTGGTATCACTCATTTAAATGGGAAGCTTTTTATATCTTGTATGTTATACATTTTGTACCCTTCTGTCATTGTATTCATCGTTTTTATTGTTAACAAACAAACCACATCCATCCCCCGCACTTTTGAAAAGCTTGCTACACGCCTGCCGGTAGTCCTCAAATAACATTCTAACAAATAACGGAGAAATAACATTCTCCGAAAGTCAGCATGATTACAAATGTGATATTGATTCTATACAACCGTTCAATAAACAAGAAGTTAATATCAAGAGACTTCCGTTTTAGACACCATATTTCCTGCTTTTGCTCTATTTCACCAACAAAAATCATTCCAAACACAGCCACAGCACTGTTTTGTGTCTCAGAGCAACATGACGGTGTTTCGTTCCTGAATGAATCAACTGTTTAAATGATTCGGTTCAGTCTCAATGAATCACTTAACAGTGACTTGCTGCCACCTACTGGCCGTTTTAATTTTACATTTAAAGTATGAAATTTTAAATGATTTCAAACATCCATTTTCAACGTTTTATGTTTCAAATAGGCCTATCAAAACATTATGCATTTGTAACTGCAGGTTAAAGCACTCCGTGTCCCTCTGAGCTGCATTAAATAGTGTGTAAATACGTCTAAATGCCACGTCAGATGCATCTTCTGTGTTTCCTTTGCATTGAAATATAAATTTTGTTGATACTGATTTCATTTGCTTGGTAACAGCCCAAATGCTAGAATTTGACTCAAAAGATGATGCACACTTTTAGAAAAAAATGGCTTAAAGGTAAAAATAAAACTCATTGGAAAATATTAATTTCTATCACTGCTGTGAACTGACCAAACAGAATATGAAGAATATCAAAAATAATTCAGGAGTCAGCTGTCCACGGTAATCTTTAAGATACCTGCACAGTAACACACTCAACAAAATATTGTCTAGTTATCAATATCGCACACCCCTAATTCATGTTATTTAATTTATATAATAATTTATTGATAAAAATTGTTTAAATCAATATAATTAATACTTTTGACTTATCAATTTTCTTAAAAATGGTTTAAAGGCTAAAATGTAAAGTTTATTATTTTATAAAACTTTGTTTTTGTGAAAACTTGTATCTGAACTGTAAATTATGGTTTTTACAGTCATTTTACAGTTTAATATGGTACTATAGACATTGCCATACCCCGCTCATATGGTATTAATTTTATTTGTGCAGGTCTTAAAAAAGGTTTTAAAAAGTCTTAAATATGAGCTTAAAAATCTTGCAGAAACCCTGGTCTGTAGATGATCTGACTGTGTGTTTGTAGATGATCTGACTGTGTCTGTATATGATCTGTGTGTGTCTGTAGATTATCTGACTGTGTGTCTGTAGATTATCTGACTGTGTGTCTGTAGATGATCTGACTGTGTGTCTGTAGATGATCTGTCTGTGTGTGTGTTTCTGTATATGATCTGACTGTTGATGTGTGTGTTCTGCTCTCTTTCAGTCTTGCTGTCTGTGATCTCGATGCTCAGTGTTGTGAGAGTTTGTCATCAGCTCTACAATCCTCAAACTGTGTCCTGAGAGAGCTGGATCTGAGTAACAATGACCTGCAGGACTCTGGTGTAAAGTTTATTTCTGATGGACTGAAGAATCCAAACTGTCATCTGCAGATACTGAGGTATTAACAGCATATAAGAGATAATTTACAGTGAGCTGGTCACAATGTTGATGTGTGTCTGTAGATGATCTGTGTGTGTGTGTGTGTGTGTGTGTGTGTGTGTAGATGATCTGACTGTGTGTGTGTGTGTGTGTGTGTGTGTGTGTGTGTGTGTGTGTAGATGATCTGTCTGTGTTTGTCTGTAGATGATCTGTGTGTGTGTGTGTGTGTGTTTATAGATGATCTGATTGTGTGTCTGTAGATGATCTGTTTGTTTGTGTGTGTGTGTGTGTGTGTGTGTAGATGATCTCTGTGTGTGTGTGTGTGTGTGTGTGTGTGTGTGTGTGTGTGTGTGTGTGTGTCTGTAGATGATTAGAATGTAGTGTGTCTGTAGATGATCTGTGTGTGTGTGTGTGTGTGTGTGTGTGTGTGTGTGTGTGTCTGTAGATGATTAGAATGTAGTGTGTCTGTAGATGATCTGTGTGTGTGTGTGTGTGTGTGTGTGTGTGTGTGTGTAGATGATCTGACTGTGTGTGTCTGTAGATGATCAGAATGTAGTGTCTGTAGATGATCTGTCTGTGTGTCTATAGATGATCTGACTGTGTGTCTGTAGATGCAGACGCGCGGGTTTGTTTACTCATACAGAAGCGCGCGACGCTTGCGGTGATATTAACGTCTGTCGTCTCACTAAATGAGGACATAAATACATGAACAACATCTCCAGAACTGCTCTGAGAGTCACTTCATGAGCATTCGAGCGTTTCATTTGAGAAAAACTATCCTCATATCATATACACAGAAATGTAAAGGTATTCACGGCAACCCGTCAAAATAAAAGTTCGGTTTTACTTGAAGACATTGGGCAGAACGTAATAGGCTACTACTAGTAAAACTATTAAAACCTTATCTTTAAGGAATAATCAAGGCTCCCAGGTAATTTGAGTTTGAGACCCCTGCTGTAGATGATCTGACTGTGTGTGTGTGTGTGTGTGTGTGTGTGTGTGTGTCTGTAGATGATCTGTCGGTGTTTGTCTGTAGATGATCTGTCGGTGTTTGTCTGTAGATGATCTGACTGTGTGTCTGTAGATGATCTGACTGTGTGTCTGTAGATGATCTGACTGTGTGTGTGTGTGTGTGTGTGTGTGTGTGTGTGTGTCTGTAGATGATCTGTCGGTGTTTGTCTGTAGATGATCTGACTGTGTGTCTGTAGATGATCTGACTGTGTGTGTGTGTGTGTGTGTGTGTGTGTGTGTGTGTGTGTGTGTGTCTGTAGATGATCAGAATGTAGTGTCTGTATATGATCTGTGTGTGTCTGTAGATGATCTGTCTGTGTTTTTCTGTAGATGATCTGTCTGTGTGTGTCTGTAGATGATCTGACTGATGATGTGTGTGTTCTGCTCTCTTCCAGATTTTCTGGCTGTAATCTCTCAGATCAGCATTGTGAAATTGTGTCATCAGCTCTTCAATCCTCAAACTGTGTCCTGAGAGAGCTGGATCTGAGTAACAATGACCTGCAGGACTCTGGTGTAAAGTTTATTTCTGATGGACTGAAGAGTCAAAACTGTCAGCTGCAGATACTGAGGTATTAAGCTTATATTAACATATATTAATGCTTATATTAACATATAAGCATTTACAGTCAGCTGGTCATTATGTTGATGTGTGTCTGTAGATGATCTGACCGTGTCTGTAGATGATCTGACCGTGTGTCTGTAGATGATCTGTCTGTGTGTCTGTAGATGATCTGACTGTGTGTGTCTGTAGATGATCTGTCTGTGTGTGTCTGTAGGTTGTCTGGCTGTATGGTGTCAGAGGAAGGCTGTGGTTATTTGTCTTCAGCTCTGAGTTCAAACCCCTCACACCTGAGAGAGCTGGATCTGAGCTACAATCACCCAGGAGATTCAGGAGTCCAGCTGCTCAAACACAAACTGGAGGATCCAAACTATAAACTGCAGATACTCAAGTATGTCAAACACTAATACTGACATACTGAACGTGTGTGTGTGTGTGTGAATGATGCAGATCTACATTAATGTGTATTTGTGTGTTTATAGTGTGGATCATGGAGGAGAGATCAGGATGACAGCAGGACTGCAAAAGTGTAGGAATATAAACGCGCACATACACACACTCTCACAGACACGCAAGCACAAACACACACACACACACACACACACGCTCGTTTTTGTGAAAAGTGGGGACATCCCATAGGCGTAATGGTTTTTATACTGTACTTACTGTATGTGCTATTGCCCTACACCAACCCTACACCTAAACCTACCCCTTACAGGAGGCTGTGCATTTCAACTTTCCCCAAAAAACCTCATTCTGAGTGATTTATAAGCGTTTTGAAAAGTGGGGGCATGGGTCAATGTCCTGAGATGTCACCTTCACCTTGTAATACCTGTCATACCTTTGTCATTATACACATCTATTTCCTGATTTTTCACAAAAACGCGCACACACACACTCTTTCACACACACACACACACACACACACACACACACACACACACAGATTGTTGTTTGACTGTATCACTGAGCTCATCTCATAGACTTTCATTGTTTTTCTATCAGGATAATAAGGTCTATAAGGTCTTTTTGAACTAGTTAGCAGTGTCGCAAATCACTACATAATGTAAACAGAACAGTAATATGTGGATTCAGCTTTAGAGTCACGTGGAAATATCTTTATTTTAATAAATAGGGATTTATATTTATTTAATTGCTGTTTTGGACTCAGACATCCAGCATTAATGGTAATGACGTGTCTTGACACATGATTATTAATTTAGATTCATTTGAAAAAGTAATTTTCATTTTAAAACGCTCTCTGTCCACACTAGAGTTTACAAGTGTTTTCCAAAAGCTTCTCATCCACACTGAAACTTCAGAAACACTAAATTCATCTTACTGCACATGCATGAAACTATAAAATCTCACTGAGATGATACAGACGAACAGATATAATAAAGTTTTCACGCAGTTCTTCTGTCAGGATCATTTTATTTAGTAAACTATCTCACATTCACTGATGAGTCCCGGTGTCCGGACATTTTATCTACCCATCAGATTTTCCTACCAGGGCTTACTGCGCATGCGCACATCAGTATTTTGTCCTTTTTCTCATGCTGAACAACAATATTTAAAGCACCTGCATTACTGTAAGGGGTAGGTTTAGGGTTGGGGTAGGTGTAGACGTTAATAAAACACAATCTAATAGGTAGAAAAAAATATTTATTGTTGGTTTCCGGTAGCTGTGTCCCTTCTAGCCACAACCGCGAATATAACACATAATTACTGTATTTGCATTACTGTAAGGGTAGGTTTAGGGCTGTGGTAGGTGTAGCAGGCTTTTTTTTTTTGTTTTTTGTTTTTTTAAAGTGGACCTTTTTCAGTTCCCACCCATTTTGATATTTAGTTTTTAGGTTCAAATGCTTCATTTTGGTGATTGAATTTTTCAATTTTTGATGAAAAATATTTGATATTTGTCAAACTGCTTACCAAGATCATGTTCCACCTTCTTCAGTAAATATACACAAATACTTGTTAAAGCAGTTACTTAATTAAGAGCCGTGAGTGACATTATTAATGCAATAAATGCACAGATCCGTTATTGACACACATCTAATATTGTTTGTTTATGATCAGGGGCGTTTCTAGGATTTGAAAACATCTGGGGCTGCGATCAAAACATCTGGGGCTAATAAACGTGATCGGGGACTCAGATCATACTCATGTGAGATGTAGTGAGGCAGTGGTGGGTGGTCCTGCTTCCCTGTGGGGGGGGGGTCTGGGGGCATGGCCCCCCCGGGAGAATATTTTATACATTTTAAATTTAAATGCATTAATCTGGTGCACTTCGAGAGTTCAAAAATAAGAGCTCCGACCCATTTTCAGTGTGCAAATTGAACAAACAAAAAAAGTCAATGACAATCTGAAAAGGGTCTAGAAGCGCTCCTGGTCAGAGTGTCCTGTGTTCTTCTTTGACCCATGCTACACCCCTCCACGGGGTTTTTTTAAGAACTGCAGAAATGAAGTTTCTATGGTATGAGCGGGATAGAGCAATGTCTAGTAACATATTAAACCGATATCATGATCTACAGCTCAGATACAGGTTTTCACCAAAAAAATAAATAAAATGATAAACATCACATTTCAGCCTTTAAACCGTTTTTTTAACCGTTTTTTGTTCGATCTGAACAAAAACAACAAACAGGCTCATTGCAAAAGCTTTTCTGAAGTCGGTCAGTTCCCTTGAAAGCAGGGCTGGACAATATGGCCAAAAAAATTCACAATAAAATGTTTCATATCAGTCAATATCAATAATTATCATGATAAATTTCAAACCTTTATTTCTTTCAAGTTTAAAGGCATATTTTTGCTCCTAAGTGAAAGTTGTAGAAGCCAGACTTTAATTGTGGTTTTAAACGACTCTTTATGCTGAGAACATGACAAACACTTCATGTCTTTGAATTCTTGACACTTTTCCAGTTATTTTTCATTAACAAAATAAATCTCTTAATTAAAAATGAATGTCCTAGTTTCTGCATGCTGTAATGCAGGGGTCACCAGACTCGGTCCTGGAGCGCCGGTGTCCTGCAGAGTTTAAGCACACCTGAATCAGCTAATCAAGGTCTTGCTAGGTATGCTAGAAATGTCCTGGCAGTGGTGTTGAGAAGCTGGAGCTAAACTCTGCAGGACACCGCGCTCCAGGACCGAGTCTGGTGATCTCTGTTCTAATGAGTGATTGGCTGTTGTTTCAAATCATCAAACAGGCTTGTGTTGCATGACTTTGAATCAGAATCAGAATCAGAATTAGCTTTATTATTAGGAATTTGTTGTGTGTTTTTTTTTTTTAAGGTGCTCCTGGTACATACATACACATCTGACATGAGAACAGAAAAAACATTTAAATAGTAAGACTTAACAATAGATAATAATAATAATAATAATAATAATGTGTATGAATCTGGAACAGTAGATTTATGTACAGATTTGTGCATTATTTACTCTATATACAGCTGTATAGATAAACATATGTATGTGTATTTACATAATACTTGAGAGGAGGCAATAATTAAAGATGGAGAATGAATTACAGAATGAATTACAGAACACAGGTAATGATCCATGTGTTAGCTATTTAAGCTGGAGATGGCATGGGGAAAAACTGTTTTATGCCTAGATGTTCTAGTGCACAGAGATCTGTAGCGTCTGCCTGAAGGGAGAAGTGCAAACAAGTTGTGTCCGGGGTGAGAGGGGTCTTTGATGATGTTACCTGCCCGTTTCTTCACTCTGGAGTTGTACAAGTCCTGAAGGCTGGGCAGGTGCACACCAATGATCTTTTCTGCTGTCCTAACAGTCTGTTGAAGTCTTCTTAAATCTGATTTGCTGGCTGACCCAAACCAGACCGTTATGGAGGAGCACAGAACCGACTCAATAACAGCTGAATAAAACTGTTTCAGCAGCTCCTGTGGCAGGTTGAACTTTTTCAGCTGACAAAGGAAGTACAGCCTCTGCTGGGCCTTTTTCACGATGGAGTCAATGTGAATGTCCAACTTCAGGTCCTGAGAGATGGTGGTGCCCAGGAACCTGAATGACTCCACTGCAGCCACAGTGCTGTTCATGATGGTGAGTGGGGGGAGAGGAGGGGGGTTTCTCCTGAAGTCCACTATTATCTCCACAGTTTTGAGCGTGTTCAGCTCCAGGTTGTTGTGACTGCACCAGACAGCCAGCTGCTCAACCTCTTGTCTGTAAGCAGACTCGTCGCCGTCCTGGATGAGGCCGATGACTGTGGTGTCATCTGCAAACTTCAGGAGTTTGACAGAGGGGTCTTTAGAGGTGCAGTCATTTGTGTAGAGGGAGAAGAGTAGTGGGGAGAGAACGCAGCCCTGAGGAGCTCCAGTGCTGATGGTGCAGGTGCTGGATGTGTGTTTTCCCAGCCTCACTAGCTGCTGCCTGTCTGTCAGGAAGCTGGTGATCCACTGACAGATGGAGGTGGGTACAGAGAGCTGAGTCAGTTTGTTCTGAAGGGTGTCCGGGATGATGGTGTTGAAAGCGGAGCTGAAGTCCACAAACAAGATCCTTGCATAAGTCCCTGGTTTGTCCAGATGTTGCAGGATGTAGTGCAGTCCCATATTAACTGCATCATCCACAGATCTGTTTGCTCGGTAAGCAAACTGTAGGGGGTCCAGCAAGGGGGGAGGGAGGGTGAGGGTGTGAATGGCTGTGCTGTGAGACGGTCGGAGCGGGTGTGGGGTGTCAGACCAGTCTTTTCAATCCTGCAGTAGAACTCGTTCAGGTCTTCAGCCAGTTGTTGATTGGCCTCAGTGCTGGGGGATGGGCTCTTTTAGCTGGTGATGGCTTTCAGGCCTTTCCACACTGATGTAGAGTCATTGCTTGAAAGCAGTTTTTTTAGCTTTCCAGAGTAGTTTAATTTTGCCACTCTTATCTCCCTATTCAGTGTGTATTTGGCCTGTTTGTACAAGGCTTTGTCCCCACTCCTGTAGGCGTCCTCTTTGGCCTGGCGAAGCTGTTTGAGTTTTGCACTGAACCAAGGTTTGTCATTGTTAAATGTTAAATAAGTCCTGGTGGGTACACACATGTCCTCACAGAAACTGATGTAGGACGTCACGGTGTCATTAAGCTCGTCCAGATCAGTAGCTGCAGCCTCAAAAACACTCCAATCAGTAAGTTCGAAGCAGACCTGTAAATCCTGCTCTGCTTCAGCAGTCCATCTCTTTACAGTTTTTACTACAGGCTTAGCAGATTTGAGTTTCTGCCTGTAGGCTGGTAGGAGATGAACCAAACAATGATCAGAGAGTCCCAGTGCTGCACGGGGAACAGAGTGATATGCATCCTTTAAGACAGTGTAGCAGTGGTCCAGTACATTTCTGTCTCTGGTGGGGCATGTGATGTGCTGTCTATATTTAGGCAGTTCACGGGTGAGATTAGCTTTATTAAAATCACAGAGAATGATAATGAAAGAGTCCGGATAACGCTGCTCTGTGTGTGTGATTTGATCGGCCAGCAGGAGGCGCGCGTCAGGAGGAATGTACACACTCACCAGAATAAACGAGTAGCTCCAGAGTGCACCCTGGACGATGGGGCAGGGCGACACATTAAGGTGGGGCGACACTTGTCGCTCCGCCCACCTTCAATTTCATTGGTTTATAATACAGCAGAGCTTATTGGTGTAGACATTGGCGCATGAGCATTCTTTTATATATGTTTTTATGAATGATTTATGCTGTTTGGCTGTACTACAGAAATATTAAGTGCTAACAACAGCGATTTTAGTTGGAATCAGTTAGCAAATGTGTTTTTTTATTATTTATGAGGAATTAGTTAGACTAAGTTCCTATCAAACGCTTGGTGGCGGCATCTCCGAGTACTTCGGGCAGAACAGAGCTGTGTAAAGTGGGGGGAAGTCGTGGCCTAATGGTTAGAGAGTTGGACTTGTAATCCAAAGGTTGCGAGTTCGAGTTTCTGGCTGGCAGGGATTGTAGGTGGGGGGAGTGAATGTCTAGCGCTCTCTCCACCTCAGTATACCACAACTGAGGTGCCCTTGAGCAAGGCACCAAACCCCCAACTGCTCCCCGGGCGCCGCAGCTGCCCACTGCTCCGGGTGTGTGTTCACTGTGTGTGTGTTCACTGCTGTGTGTGTGCACGCTGGATGGGTTAAATGCAGAGCACAAATTCCGAGTATGGGTCACCATACTTGGCCGTATGTCACTTCACATCACATAACATCACATAATATGAGCAGCTCACGAATTAAGTCTGGGGAACAAATTCTTAATTCGTGGCCATGATATAGTCCTACCTATGCTACAAATAGCCTCACTTATGAGAAATATTAATGATGTTTCTGTGTGATGAACGTAAATAGTGGTCCTCAATCTCAACAAGAGGGTTGCACGTTAAATGAAGTCACTGTACACGAAGCAGACATACTTAAACATTGAGCAGTTTTAGCTGGGTGATGTTGATAAAAATGATCCACTGTTTGAGATTTAGCTGTTTTGTATGATGTATATTTATATGTAGCCTATATTCTTTATTTTAGGATCGGTGGATAAGCAATAACTTAGGATATGATGATATTTCACTGTAGTTCAGTAAGACATGGGACAAACCCGCAAATGGTTTTATTTTAAATAACAACTGCGGTGACAAATAAGGCAATAATACCAAATAGTCCATCAGCGTGAACTGGGGTTTTATGTGTGGATAATGGGAATAAAAACCTTGCTGAAATAAACCCTTTTTGCTGAAATAAACTTTTTTTTTTTTGCATATAGGCCTATTTTAAATGTTTTTGTTTACTAAAACAGCTGTTATTAAATCTGACCTACAGCAAATATTATTATTAATGTGCTTTAGTGCGTATTTAAGCAATAAATGTTCCTTTTCTCTGTAACATTTTTATTTATACTTTTATATAGGCTATATGCATGAATTAAATTACTGGTTTAGTTGCTCAATCCTTTAAAAAGAACCAGGAATCATTTTACTACATTAGGCATACTGATTTTAGATAGTTATTATAGTCTTTAAAGGAACACTCCACTTTTTGAAATAGGCTCATTCTCCAACTCCCCAGAGTTAATAAGTTGAGATTTACCGTTTTGAATCCATTCAGCCGATCTCCGGGTCTGGCGATAGCACTTTAGCATAAGCTTAGCATAGATCATTGAATCGATTAGACCACTAGCATCGCGTTCAAAAATGACCAAGAGTTTCGATATTTGTCCTATTTAAAACTTGACTCTTCTGTAGTTACGGTATATCGTGTACTAAGACCGGCAGAAAATGAAAAGTTGCTATTTTCTAGGCCGATTTGGCTAGGAACTATACTCTCATTCCGGCGTAATAATCAAGGAGGTCTGAATATGATTGAATATTACGTAGCGCCTGAAAGTAGTCCCCAGCTATATTATAACTAGGTACCTAGCTGGGGACTACTTTCAGGCGCTGCTATCACTGCACCTGCTGCGGCCATGGTGCGGCAGCAAAGTTCCTTGATTATTACGCCGGAATGAGAGTATAGTTCTTAATCATATCAGCCTAGAAAATCGCAACTTTTCATTTTCCGCCGGTCTTATTACACGATATAACTACAGAAGAGTCAAGTTTTAAATAGGACAAATATCGAAACTCTTTGGTCATTTTTGAACGCGATGCTAGTGGTCTAATCGGATTCAATGATCTATGCTAAGCTATGCTAAAAGTGCTACCGCCAGATCCAGAGATCAGCTGAATGGATTCAAAAACGGTAAAACTCAACTTATTAACTCTGGGGGAGTTGGAGAATGAGCCTATTTCCAAAAAAAGTGGAGTGTTCCTTTAATAAATAAAAAAATTATAATCACAGAGGTGGTCTCTTTTACTCATTAAAAGTGCTCACGTATCTATAGCACATATTTACAGCTCTGAGTGATTTAATATTCGATAGTTCTGCAGATCTACAGTGGGTACGGAAAGTATTCAGACCCCTTTAAATTTTTCACTCTTTCTTATATTGCAGTCAGGGCTCTGGCTGGGCCATTCAAGAACAGTCATGGAGTTGTTGTGAAGCCACTCCTTCGTTATTTTAGCTGTGTGCTTAGGGTCATTGTCTTGTTGGAAGGTAAACCTTCGGCGCAGTCTGAGGTCCTGAGCACTCTGGAGAAGGTTTTCGTTCAGGATATCCCTGTACTTGGCCGCATTCATCTTTCCCTCGATTGCAACCAGTCGTCCTGTCCCTGCAGCTGAAAAACACCCCCACAGCATGATGCTGCCACCACCATGCTTCACTGTTGGGACTGTATTGGACAGGTGATGAGCAGTGCCTGGTTTTCTCCACACATACCGCTTAGAATTAAGGCCAAAAAGTTCTGTCTTGGTCTCATCAGACCAGAGAATCTTATTTCTCACCATCTTGGAGTCCTCCATGCGGGCTTTCATGTGTCTTGCACTGAGGAGAGGCTTCCGTCGGGTCACTCTGCCATAAAGCCCCAACTGGTGCAGGGCTGCTGTGATGGTTGACTTTCTACAACTTTCTCCCATCTCCGGACTGCATCTCTGGAGCTCAGCCACAGTGATCTTTGGGTTCTTCTTTACCTCTCTCACCAAGGCTCTTCTCCCCCGATAGCTCAGTTTGGCGGACGGCCAGCTCTAGGAAGGGTTCTGGTCGTCCCAAACGTCTTCCATTTAAGGATTATGGAGGCCACTGTGCTCTTAGGAACCTTAAGTGCAGCAGAAATGTTTTTGTAACCTTGGCCAGATCTGTGCCTTGCCACAATTCTGTCTCTGAGCTCTTCAGGCAGTTCCTTTGACCTCATGATTCTCATTTGCTCTGACATGCACTGTGAGCTGTAAGCTCTTATATAGACAGGTGTGTGGCTTTCCTAATCAAGTCCAATCAGTATAATCAAACACAGCTGGACTCAAATGAAGGTGTAGAACCATCTCAAGGATGATCAGAAGAAATGGACAGCACCTGAGTTAAATATATGAGTGTCACAGAAAAGGGTCTGAATACTTAGGACCATGTGATATTTCAGTTTTTCTTTTTTAATAAATCTGCAAAAATGTCAACAATTCTGTGTTTCTCTGTCAATATGGGGTGCTGTGTGTACATTAATGAGAAAAAAAAAAAAGAACTTAAATGATTTTAGCAAATGGCTGCAATATAACAAAGAGTGAAAAATTTAAGGTGGTCTGAATACTTTCCGTACCCACTGTATATGGCTACAATAATCGAGTGTTAATAACTGAATATAAATTCATCCCGTACACAGATTATAACACACACACACAATGAGGGTGTGGATACATAAATAATTGGATTTTTAATATCTGATGTCATGGACACTTATTTACTATAAGATAGGAACCTTTAGAAACTGTAAGAGAATCAATATAGGCTCAAATATTTTATTAAGATATAAACAAGGAAACATTGAGCTTGCCATGAAAACATTTTATTAGCACTTTATAACCTACAAGTTTGTGACGCATTGAGCAACTTTGGCTATAACTCATCTCTTTAAACAACAAAAAACGGTTGCGCGTTAAAACGTAAAATCAGCCGCTTATGATCGCGTTCGTCCATCTCTAAAATACAGTAAATTATCATCATTTGCGTATAAAATCGCAACTGAGTGCTGATCCGCGGCCTGCCGATCCTCAAGGAAATATGAATGAAGCGCTGCAGCCTGAAGAACCCGGAGGTGCCGTCGTCAAGAGTTTATTTGTAAACGACACGTGTCGCCCCGCCCCATCGTCCAGATTGCAGTCTGGAGTACTTGGAATAAACGAGGAAAACTCCCGCGGTGAATAAAAAGGCTTGCAGTTAATAAAGACAGCTTCCAAATTTGGGCAGCACATCATCTTTAAAACTGTCACGTCTGTACACCAGCCTTCATTGATATAAAAACATAATCCACCGCCTCTCGTTTTCCCCGAGGACTCGGTGACGCGGTCTGCTCTGAACAGCTGGAAGCCCGTTAGATGAAGCGCGCTGTCCGGAATGGCTCCGTTCAGCCAGGTTTCCGTGAAGCAAAGCGCTGCGGAGTTTAAAAAGTCCTTGTTTGTGCGGGTGAGGAGTCGTAGTTCGTCTGATTTATTTGCCAGGGAGCGGAGATTCGTCAGATGAATGCTCGGCAGCGGAGTCCTAAACCCGCGCTGTCGGAGTTTCACGAGCGCGCCGGCGCGCTTCCCTCGCCTGGGTCGCCTGGAGCGCTTGTATAGGAACGCAGCTCCTCCGATTAAAATGTCCAGTAAAAGGTCTGAATGCTCAAATGTAGGCAGAAAGTTATTTGGTGTGCCGTTTCTGATGTCCAGGAGTTCGTTTCTAATAAAGCTGATCGGGAAAAAGTTGCTTAAGACAGGACAAACAAACAAAAAAAGAACAAGTACCAAGCACCGACAAACCATGGCTGCCATCCGCGGCGCTATTTTGAATACATGTATCTTCAGCACAGTTTGCAGAGCAGGCTGCAATATTAGTAATATTACTTTTTGTCTCTTAAAAATGCACATTTGACTAACTTGAGGATGCAGGATTAGGATGCAGATGTAAATTCATGTTCATCAAAAAATGTATATGGTGACATTTAATTATTCTGACTGTTTGAGTTATTAAAATTAACCCTTGGTCTTCCATACAGCATACATAATGATAACCAGTAAAAACACAGGCCTATAGCACCTCAATACCATGGTGCAGTTAGTGTTACAGTAAAATAAATCCATGGTAAATGATTCTGTCTCGTCGCGCAGTGTTTCTCCTGTTTGTCAGCAGCGTTTCATCTGTTTAAATCACAGATTGTGTCCTTCGCTGATTTCAAGCGCTTTATTCTGGATCTCACAGCGCTGTTTAGTGCTCACTAGTGAACGCTTCTGCTCTGAACCTGCGCTCCGCTGCTGCTTGAACTTGATCCGAGCGGATAAACGTCCATGTGACGCGCTTCAAATGACCAGCACATTTAATCATAACGTGATTCTTGTCTTTCCTTCCCCAGATTTAAGACTTTTTGAAATTATAATTATTCTTTTTTCTTATACTAATTAAGGTATTTAACACTTTTTATGGCTTTAAATGTCGTTGTTATTTAAAAGAACATTGTGTAGACA
This sequence comes from Onychostoma macrolepis, assembly GCF_012432095.1. NCBI lineage: Eukaryota > Metazoa > Chordata > Actinopteri > Cypriniformes > Cyprinidae > Onychostoma > Onychostoma macrolepis. Next base: position 31,536,274 of record NC_081175.1, read on the forward strand.
TTAATAAATCTGTGAAATGAAGAGTGAACAAAGTAACACATCTTTAGCAGCAGTGTGAAAGTGAACAGCACAGAACAGGCCTGTGTTTAATGTGTAATCTACATTAGCTCTATTGTTTATAACAGTTTTGTTCAATAAAACCATATGATTTCCTGCTAATTACTATTGCATTATTGCTATTATATAGGTATTTTAAGTAATTTTAAAGGCTATTGTTCACTTACATCTATTTTTATTACCACAAAAAAAAAAAAAAAAAAAAATATATATATATATATATATGTATAAGGCCCTATAAAATCAGTTTTATTTCCAAATTCTTTTTTTTTTTTCATTTTCATTTTTCTATACCGTTTTAATGGTTAAATCAAATTTTATTAATCAAAAGCCTATCTAATTAATTGAGTTTTACAGTTTTATCTTTACCAAATTCTGTTTTCCGTTATTTTCTGCATTCCATTAAATTTTTAATTATATATAAATTCATAAATTATGAAAATGAAGTATTTTTAGTTTACCCTGAAAAAACTTTATCCTCAAACTTAATCCTGAACTTGACCAAACAATAATTAATCAATAATCTTTATTTAAAATATGTTTCAAGTTTTTAAAATATTCTGTCTTCGGTTAACTTTTTCTTTAACTGTGTAGCATTAAATAATTTCAGATGTTTGCTAAAATAGTTGGATGTGGTTCAGTCCTGTCTAGAAAATGTTCCAGCAGCCGTCACTGATGTATTTTAATGTGTAAGAAATTAAGATATTTCTGTTCAGTCCTGAAGCTGTGTGTGACTCCTGTCAGCTTTAACAACAATCACCATCAGTCTAAAGCAGGAGTATTCAATTACACTACAATAGAAATACATATTAACACAATATATATAGACGTCCAGTCTCTAGATTTCCTTTCCAGTGGAGGTCCGTAAAATGTGTGTGTGTTCAGTGGAGTGTGTGTATGAGCACAAATACACTGTATATACAGTCTGTCTGCACAACTGATGAACTTTACACTTACTGAACTGAACTGAATCAACACTGAACTGACTCGAGCTCTAGAATCACACTATTGGCTTGTTAGAGCTGGTTTACAGCACAATCTCAATCTGTTACTGCTTTGAAACAATCTGTACTGTAGAAAGCGTTATAGAAATAAAGCTGACTTGACTTGTATTCATGATAAACCCACAACCGCTGCTTTACACAACACTAGTCTGCACTGTTTTAGGCCTGACAGGGTTTTTCACAGAGTTTTGTTTGGGCTCCAGAAGTCTAGGACCAGCACTGCTAGTGAGATCTGAATCATTAGTCGCTCTTCAACAGCTTTCACTATATTAGTGAACACATTTGAGAAGAGTGAGGACAGTCTGGACTTTAGCTGTAAACACACACAGACATCTTCACTGTTGTGCTGTTCTTGATGTTTCTCTCTTCTTGTGTTCAGATGCCTGTGAACTCACACTGGATCCAAACACAGCAAACACTCGACTCATTCTGTCTGAGAACAAGAAGATCACACGAGTGGAAGATCATCAGCTGTATCCTGATCATCCAGAGAGATTTGATTATGTTTCTCAGGTTCTGAGTGTTGAGAGTCTGACTGGACGCTGTTACTGGGAGACTGAACTGAGAGAAGATGGTGAAATATCAGTGTCATATAAAGGAATCAGCAGGAAAGGAGGAGGGAGTGACTGTTGGTTTGGATTCAATGACAAATCCTGGAGTCTGATCTGCTCTGATAACAGATTCTCTGTCTGGCACAATAATAACAGAACTGATATACCTGCTGTCCGTTCATCCTCTAATAGAGCAGGAGTGTATGTGGACGTGTCGGCCGGCTCTCTGTCCTTCTACAGCGTCTCTGACACACACACACTCACACACTTACACACATTCAACACCACATTCACTGAACACCTCTACGCTGGATTCAGGGTTTATGATGATTCCTCAGTGTCTCTGTGTGATATTAAACGATGGAGAGACTCTCTGTAAATCTTTCTGATGTTCACATGCACACAAACTCATCAAATCTCACATCATTACATTTGTATTCATTCATAATTAAATAGTTTTTCATTCTTAATCTAGAAGTTATGAATCTAGATCAGACTCATACTGTTCTGAATCTTAAACAGATGAATAAGTTTGCTTTAATATTTCTATTGTAAACTGATGATCAAATGTAATAAAAGTGTATTAGTGACTGATTTAATGATGAAGTGGTTTCTGAATCTGATGTGAACTGATGACAGTATGAATAATGATGAATGTGATTGAGATCAGCAGAATGAAACTCAGAATGAATCCGTCTCCTGATCATCTGCTTTATATTTCTGTCTGCGCTGATTTAATCATATTCATTACTTACTACAAAACAGAAGTCAGAAGAACACAGACTGCAGGAAAGCAGGTTGATGAATGATGGTTTGCATCAGTCACTGAACCACTGAGGAGACTGAAGGGCTGGCTTTAGTTCACCACTGACTATATTAAAATAATGTCATTAAAACCTCAGTATATAAGTCTGCAGTAGTGCACTGTTCTCTACAGCCTTGTAATGCATTGTATTTTCAAAAATATCATCATTTCCAGTTCAGTGCTGATACAGGAGTTGCTTCACAGTGAAGATTATTACAACAGTTAATAACAGTATTCTCTACAATAACAATGTAATGTTTAACAGAAGCAGAATCTATTTTCTGTAAGAATTAGTGTTCATAAATATACAAACCTTGAAATATCAAATAAACCCAAATTTAAAAATAAAATGTATATCTCTTTCTAATGACACTATCATATCATCTTCCTTTGCATAAGTCAAGAAAACAGCTGCTTTATAACTTCAAAGATTTTCACAAATATGAGAATATGAATATTGAACAGAGTAAACGTACCTATATAAGATCACCAACATCTACATTGAGACATTTTTAGTGAACAAGATATTGTAACAGTAACAGTAAAAAGTTATGTTAAAATAAAATATTAATCTCTCACACCAAAATATTTAATTTTATGTTAAATGACAAAATCATTTCAATTAAATATACATTATTAAATTCAGAAAGTCTGTCTGTGCTTCATGGGTTCATTTCTGTTCTTTAAGCACAGCGCTGCTCCCATTAAACTCACATCAGCTTTTATTAAACATTCTTGTTTATTTTAAGGAAAATGTTTTAAGAATAATTGCAAAAAATTTTTTTTGAAGGTACAAAGTTAATCACAAAAAAGCAGAAGACTAAAATCAAGCAACAAGTCATTCAAGTCGATCAGTTATATATTCATAATGAAGTGTTATTAAAGCACATATCAACATCTGGACTAGACCACCTAAATAACATTCAAAAATCAGATAAAACATTTAAATAATCATTCTTATTAATACATTTATTATATTTAAGACAAAATGGAAACAAATATGTAATTGGGAAATATGTAACAACAAAAATATATTGCTATTATATTTATTTTATGGTATTTATTCATTTATTCAACCTGGAGCACCTGACCTTTACACATTTCATCTGAAAGACAAATTAATCCTCATCATTTTATTTTTGGAGGAAAAGCCAACTATTAATAATTATACATAATATACATTATAATGTAATAACAATCTGTAGTTATCCTCTCTCAGCTGGTGAATCCATCAATCTGTTCCTCTGTCTGCTGGAAGTGAAAGATCAGACTCTGTTCAGAGAGATTCAGGAGTTTGTGAAATCAGACAAACACTCAGAGAAACTCTCTCCTGCTCACTGCTCAACAATCTCCTACATGCTTCAGATGTCAGAGGAGCCGCTGGATGAGCTGAACGCCATGAAATACAACACATCATATGAGGGGAGAAGAAGACTGATACCAGCTGTGATCAACTGCAGAAAAGCTCTGTGAGTGTTTCATCATTAACTAAACTATCATATTTAATAATGAATCTGACACCTTTATAATAAATGTTCCTGAATGAGAGATTTTCTCCTAAATAACAGGCCAGAATCTTAAAGGAGTCACGACAGGTGTTTTTAATACAGTAGATAGTGGAGTAAAATGTCTGTTATCACCGCGGTAAACACAACCCAGTCACATGAGAAACTCGTTCATTAAATCAGCAGCAGGTGGAGCAAAGGGACGGTCGACACCATTGATCAGTGAAGCTGCAATTCAGACATTTTCACTGTGAATGAAGATAGAATAATGACACATTACTGGTAATATTAATAGCAATAATAATATAGCATTATAACCTTTAATCTTCAGTAATTATTGATCATAAATGGTTAATGTTGCAGCTGTTTGACTGCTGTTACAGTGAACTATTACAGTGAAGGCAGTGCTTGAAGTGTGTTTACTCTTTACTGTACAGCACTCGCCAGTATTTTACATTATTATACATTTAAAGAGTTCTGAAAAGGTGGATTACTGTGAATGGGAATATTATGAGTGATATAGGTCTATTTTTTTTTAAAATCATATTTACTCTGTCAGCTTTGTGATCAAATTAATTTCACAAATTAATCTGTACGACACGTACATGAATGATTCAACACAGCATAACCTAAGTTTTGTCTTTTAATGAGATATGTGTCATATATCCATTTACATGTTAGCCTTTTGAGGAAATGACTCAAACTCAGATGTGACACATTTCTGTGAAAGACTGCAGAGAACAAGCCCTGATTCACAACATTAGTCTCCAAACACAGAAATAAGCTGCAGTTTAGCTTTGCAGCGTCCAAAACTGATGAATTATATTCACAATAAGCAGAATATGTGGAAGACTGAATCTATGCAGGACTAATAGTGACAGTTAAGATGTTAATAATATGATCAGGCTTTGATTCTTAATTCAGAACAACTTCAAAAAGTCGTTGTTGCTTCTACAGTGAAACTTTAAGTAATTTTTTTAAATTATAAATAATAATAAATAATTTTTACATAGGGCTGGGTTTTCATAAATTATCAAAAAGTTTTCGGTGTTCATTATAAAAAGTTCATTATAAAAACTAGATCTATATAAAAGATCAGGATTTGAAGACCATAATAAACACAAATCCAGCACTAGATCATCATATCTCACAGTCAGTGCAGAACTGTCTTATGAAGGTAAAATAAAGCCATAAAGATTTGCATACGCAGGGTAAGAGTTGTGGAAGTGTACATAAGACTGTAAGCATACATTAAATTTGCATGCGCAAGAGCAGCTTTGTAAAGGTGTAAATCGCGTTTCAAGTGTAAGAAAAATTTATTTGCAGCATTTCACTGTTACTTGTAAGTGTAATTCATGTATTGTGAAACTGCAGCTTCATGATAACGCAAAATAAATATGATCTGCTGTAATATCTTCAGCAATGACTGAACTGATCACACAAGATAACGGCACTGGTGGTTTATTAACATGGTTGTCAGAACAGAGCATACATGCACCATAGCGTTCTCTGACGCTTCTTTTTGTGTCTCTCTTGTTACAGCACCCGCGTGATCCCCCAGGACACAGCACCTCCTGTGGTAGGGAGCGGAACTACTACACAACATCAGGATACCACATCCCTCCCCCCTTAAGAGGAAAAACTACTCCAGAGGTAAGTCACATACGTTCCTTCCCAAAAACTCACAAATGTACTGTAAAGATGACATTGTACTCAATATTGTCAACCTAGAGAAACAAAAAACAAATCAACAGGAACTGTTCTAGACAGTCTGATCACGTATTGAACAGTTAACACAGACATACATCTCTCATAACTCTTACATATTTTTTTTTTTTTTTTTAAACTGATGCAACAAAAACCAACTAGGAAGGTGGGTAGACTACCATCCTTCCAGTGAGTCCCAGAGCTCATTCTTGCTCTGACTTGAGGGATCTCACTACTATGTCACAAAGTCTTTCAGGTAAGTAGGAGTCTGTTTTGTGCGTTCGGACCTGCGCAGTACAGGTAGTGGAACTACTCCTCTTTGTTTCTTGTCACCAACTGAAGGGTGTGCTTGGACTGTCTCCGAAGCACTCACTTCCTCTCTGATTGAAGTGGGGACATTTGAGTCTGCAGGCAGGGCCTCCACTGCTGTCTCTGAGACTGGAAAACTGGTAGACTCCTCCATCCACTCTGACATGCATCTCACTGCCCACAATAGTATGCCGTTTTCTCATTTGATCGACATGACGCCTAATGACTCGGCCATCTCCTGTCTGAACGGTGTAGGATACAGGTCCGGTGTTATCGACAACGACCGCTGGTATCCAACGAGGTCCATGACTGTAGTTTCGGGTGTACACCTCATTCCCAGGAGAAAAACTCCTCCACTTACTGTGAGTGTCATGTTGATCCTTTTGCTTGAGTTGTTTCTGACGTATCTTTGACTTCACATCAGGCAGCAGAAGATCCAATGTTGAGCGCAACCTCCTGGACATAAGCATTTCAGCGGGTGACAATCCAGTCGTAGTCTGTGGTGTGATTCTGTAATTGAACAGAAATCTAGCTAACCTGGTCTCTATGGTGTCTCCCTTTATTTTCTTTATTCCCTGCTTAAGCGACTGTACAGCTCTTTCCGCCAGACCATTCGACGCCGGATGGAATGGTGCAGATGTTATGTGCTGTATGCCATTCAGTTTTAGGAATGCTTGAAACTCCTGGCTTGTGAAACAAGTTCCATTGTCCGATACTAGGGTCTGGGGCAAACCATGTATGCTAAAACACTGCCTGAGCTTTTCAATGGTAACTTGACTCGTGGCTGTACTTGCTGGGTACACATCCATCCATTTGGAGTGTGCATCCACAATGACAAGGAACATTTTTCCTAGAAAAGGGCCAGCGTAATCCACATGCAGTCTGCTCCAAGGTGTTTCTGGCCACTCCCATGGATGTAGCGGGGCTCCGGCTGGAGAATTCCTGTTTTCCTGACATGTAGCGCAGGACTGCACTTCCTTTTCAATTTCGGAGTCCATTCCTGGCCACCAGACGTATGAACGGGCTAAGCCCTTCATTCTAGATATTCCTGGATGTGTGTGGTGCAACTGTTTTAAAATGGCTTTCCTACCCCTCTGTGGAACGACCACTCTGGCTCCCCAGAGCACGCACCCATCCTTCACACTCAACTCCAATTTCCTCAGACTGTAGGGCTTGTACTTTACATCCACCTCCCGTGGCCAACCCTTCAAACACCAGACTAGCACTTGGGAGAGTGTTTCGTCCTTAGCTATCCACTGTCTCAGCTGCTTTGTTGTGATTGGTGGATCCTCCAGGACATCCAACATGAGAACCTGCTCTTCTACCTCCTCTTCCTCTGTCTGTGGCAGTGGCAACCTGCTCAACGCGTCTGCATTTGCATGTTCTTGCCCAGGTTTGTAGATGATCTTGTACTCATAAGCTCTGAGTAGTGTTGCCCACCTCTGCACTCTTGGTGACCCCATCTGTGGCACTGGCTTTTTTTCGTGAAAAAGTGATATCAGTGGTTTGTGGTCAGTGCTAATGGTGAACGTTCGACCGTAAATGAATTTGTGAAACCTCTTGATTCCGAAAATGATGGCTAACCCCTCCTTATCGAGCTGTGAGTACCGCTTCTCGGCTGGTGTTAGCGTGCGTGATATGAACCCCAACGGCTTTTCACTACCATCTTCCATGACATGTGACAAGACCGCACCTAATCCATAAGGCGGCATCGCAGGCGAGCACTAAGTCCTTGTCCGCTGAATAATGACCCAGGACCTTTGCTGACTTCAGCAACTGTTTTGAGTTCTGAAAAGCTTCTTCCTGCTCAGGATTCCACGTCCACTGAACATCTTTCCTCAACAGTTTGTGTAATGGAGCTAAGCGTGTTGCTAAGCTAGGTAGGAACTTATTATAGTAATTCAAAAGACCTAAGTAGGCTTTTAACTCTGTCACGGAGGTTGGCGATGGAGCTTCCTCTATGGCTCTCACTTTGCTCTGCACAGGGTGTAAGCCTTCAGCATCGACCACATGCCCGAGGTATTCCACCTCTTTTTGCAGAAACACACATTTGCTCCTATGGAGACGCAGGCCAGCGTCCTTCAGCCGTCTGAGGACCTCTTCTAGGGTTCTCAGATGTTCAGCTTCGTCTCTGCCCATCAGAATAATGTCATCTAGGTACACAGCTACTCTTGGAAGGCCTTGTAACAGATTTTCCATCGTTCGCTGGAAGATGGCAGGAGCTGAAGAAACTCCAAAAGGTAACCTATTGTAGGTGAAAAGGCCTCGGTGCGTGTTTACTGTGAGGTATTTCTTTGAAGCCTCATCCATCACAATCTGCAGGTAAGCGTGACTTAAATCAATCTTGGAGAACTGTTTCCCTCCTGACAGTGTATTGAACAGGTCTTCAACACGGGGAATGGGGTATTGCTCGAGTGAGGAGGCACGGTTAACCGTTAGTTTATAATCTCCACATATTCTGACCGACCCATTTGGTTTTAAAACAGGAACGATAGGCGCGGCCCATTCGGCGTACTTGACGGGAGCTATAATGTCCTCTTTCAACAGACGCTCTAATTCCTCTTCTACTTTAGCTCTCAAGGCATAAGGAACTGATCGAGGCCTATAAAATTTAGGCTGTGCGTCAGCTGACACCCGAATGGTTGCTGTCATGCCTTTCAACATCCCTAACTCCTGCTTGAACACATCTTCATATCTCATGAGTACTTCTGGTAGATTCAGTGCCTCTGTTCTCACATTTTTTATTTCCTCCCACCTTAGCTTCAGAGCTTCCAACCATCCTCTTCCCAACAAACTAGGCCCAGTGCCTTCCACTACCACCAGGGGCAATTTCCTTACTTGCTGCTCATAGTTGACTTCCACTTTTGCCACCCCCACGACTTTGATTTTCTCCCCGGTGTATGACTTAAGTGAAAGTTTAGTTTGCTTTACTTGCGGACGTTGCTTCTCGTTCCACATCTCCTTGAATTTCCTCTTATTCATTATGCTTACACTACATCCGGTGTCAATCTCAAAATTCACTGTCTTCTTATTCACTTCCATCGTCACTTCAAACGGTTTTATCCTCTGAATTGAGGTCTCCGTTTCCATGCAGTTTAATGTGAAAACATCCTCTTCAGATCTATCACTATCCTGCTTGTCCCATTCTACATTATGTGATCGATGTGGACGTGAACACCGCTCTGCTCTGTATGTTTTCTCTGCTCTGTATGTTTTCTCTGCTCTGTATGCTTTCTTTTCACTGGGGTATGCACTTTCTTTCTTTTTATTACGGCACCCGCGTGATCCCCCAGGACACAGAACCTCCTGTGGTAGGGAGCGGAACTACTACACAACATCAGGATACCACATCTGCATTCTTCTGAATTACATTTTTCTACGCTTACACTTTTGGCACGTTGTTTTCGCTAAAATACAGTCAAAAGTATTGCAAGCCTGTGAACAGTGACTTGCAAGCAAAAACAACAGTTTAAAGAACTGCAAAACGGATTGACTGCGTAGGACCAATCTGTATGTGTAAAAAAACCCTCACCAGACGCGTGTCCTCTCCTCTCCAAGGTGCCGCCGATCATTCTTCATTATCTATAACTTTTCTTTTCATAACCAAAGATCGCATTTATCCATGATTCCGATGCATTTGCCTTTCAGCGTGCTATTGATAGTTTTCACGTGATGCCACACCCTTATAGGAACGCCCACCTGGAGGACAAAACCAAGCTTTGCTTCAGTAACTGCCAGCTATTTTTACACAGATTGCATCAAGTAATAATATAGTAAAATGCAGATATTAAATTCAGTAAACACCTTATTGATGATGTACAGGTGATGTACAGGTGTACTGATTTTTGACTTTCATGAGCTGTAAGCTCTAATCATCAAAATTAAAAGAAATAAACATTTGAAATATATCAGTCTGTGTGTAATGAATGAATATAATATACAAGTTTCACTTTTTGAATGGAATTAGTGAAATAAATCAACTTTTTGATGATATTCTAATTATATGACCAGCACCTGTATATTTTGTACAGGCAAGATGAAGCCAGAATATAAACGCAATGTGAAAAGTTTCACATTAAATGGCTTCCCATAAAAAATCATCAGAAGGAAAACACTGAACCTTTAAGCGGATTGCGTTCATATCCCGGCCTCATCTGCTTGCCTATGTAAACTATGCATCATTAATATGGTGATTACTGAATTTGATCTTTTAATATTACTGTTTTAAATATATTAAGGCACTTTAAGTGTTTTTACAACATTTTGTTGCACGTTTATGAATGAAATATTTATTGACGTTATTATTTTTGTGCAGCAGTTCTATGGATGTTTTGCCCTCCAAGTCTTCGAGCCGGTCACGTGACTGAAAGTTATGAATTCTCGCCTTCAAAATAGTCATAAAAACTACAAATCCGACCTGAAACCTCTCTCTACTAGGGGTGTGAATCGGCACTGGTTTCACGATTCATTTTGCGATTACGATTATCATGTCAACGATTCAATTCAATTCGATATCACAATGCATCACAATTATATCAAATTTATTTTGTGCATTTTTATTAAATTGTATAAGCAGGCTACTTTTTAAAATAATTGTTAATTAATTATATTAATTAATTAATTAATTATTAAGAATTAAAAGTAAATATAGCTTCAAAACATACAAGCAAATATAAAGTAATAAAGGGGGGGAAAGACAATTACAAGTGATAAACAAAAAGCACTTTCAGTCTCTGGGAGTGCTTTAAGTAGCAAAAGTTTACAGATAATCAGTTATGTTTTTTTCTGTTCTGAAAACATGTTTACATCAATTTCGTATCATAAAAGTAGATGCAAGTGCATTTAACAGCAGCCGCGAGCTTCAGGACAAACAAACACAAAGCGCACGCAAACGTTTATCAGAACGTGAGTTTCGTGCATCTATTACGTACTGCATTCCAAACGGCAGAAATAAAAGCATATCTAAAGAAAAAGACTAAAATAACAGCGAATGGAAGCACTAGCTATGTGCACGTGTCTCACAGCGCATATTCTGTGCATTGAAGCCCGCTGTGTTTGTCTCTAGCACACACACGTGCCATAGGCAGGAAAAAGCCAAGCTCATATTTTAAAATTGAGAGTGCATTTTTAATACTCTTGTGACAAGCGCGTATGCGAATAACATCATAGGCTATAATCGATTATGGTCTATTACTGCATCGATGCAGAATTGTCCACGTCCGCATCGATGCAACGATTAATTTCGACACCCCTGCTCTCTACCCATCCACTCACCCGCACCTCTGCTGACCCAGAGACTCTGAATGGGCGCTGGGCTAGACAGACATATAATCTGACCTACTGCAGCTCACTGAGCAGCACAGAGTTGTAGAACATACAGGTGCATCTCAAAAAATTTGAATATGGTGAAAAAGTTCATTTTTTCTTGTAACTTATTTCGAAAAGTAAAACTTTCATATATTTTAGATTCATTACATGTAAAGTAAAACACTTCAAAGGTTTTTTTTTTTGTTGTTTTAATTTGGATGATTAGAGCTTACATCTAATGAAAGTCAAAAATCAGTATCTCAAAATGTTAGAATATTTAGAAAAATACTGTGATATAAATTTTTGGTCATACCGCCCAGCACTAGCCTGAGCTCTTATGTTTTGCAGAGCGCGTGTTTAGCAAAAAGTGTGTGTTTTTTGCTCTGGTGCGCATCTGCTACAAACAATGATTTCGCAACGATGCAAGCACATGTGAAAATGGTCTCGTTTGAAAGAAGAGATCCTAGTCTAAAACATAATATAGAGTTTGTGGCTGTCTGCGGCTGACTGAAGCAGTAGTATGAGTAGGAATGTGACCCAAACAAAGTTTGCTAAGAGGTAACAAATTTTACATCACGATTCTATTGAAGATCATTTGATCTGTGATTGTCACACAATGAAATAATGAGAATGAGAGCTTTCTTGTGATATATGACTTGACTGTATTGTGAAAAATATAAAAAATACACATTCTTAGGAAAAATTCTTCGCAATCGTTAGGCGGAAATATGTGTGTGGGACGAATACATTTCTAAGCTAAATTGTACTGCTTTATGTTTCATAAAACCAAAAGTGGTATTCTTTGTAAAGAAAAGACTCTCAGCTTTCAAATGATACCATATAAGGAAGGCTTTGAAAGTGAAGCATAAACATTTTTAACACGAATTATTAAATTTTATTTAATCTGTGTCTGTAGATGATCTGTCTGTTTGTGTTAATTCTTAAAAAGTATTTAATCTCTTCCAGATTTTCTGGCTGTAATCTCTCAGATCAGCATTGTGAAATTGTGTCTTCAGCTCTTCAATCCTCAAACTGTGTCCTGAGAGAGCTGGATCTGAGTAACAATGACCTGCAGGACTCTGGTGTAAAGTTTATTTCTGATGGACTGAAGAATCCAAACTGTCAGCTGCAGATACTGAGGTATTAACAACATAAAAGTGTAACACGGCAAAACTTGTCAGTATAACACTGTGTTATATCACTCTGAGTAGATAGAGGGCTAGGATCAACTCTTGGGAGGATAAAAATGAAATTTGGGCCAAATGGTATGAAACAGTTAACAGCCAGCACATTTATTGCACATATAACAAAAAAAACAAATAGAAGAGACATTAGTATTTTGCTGTATTGTCCCAACACAACACTGTTGAAATGGGAAAAATTTGATATTTAGTCCAGGTTGTGCACAACAGGTCCGAGAAAGCTGACTGTGTGTCTGTAGATAATCTGTCTGTGTGTCTGTAGATGATCTGACTGTGTGTGTCTGTAGATGATCTGACTGTGTGTCTGTAGATGAACTGTCTGTGTGTGTGTGTGTGTGTGTGTGTGTGTGTGTGTGTGTGTGTGTGTGTGTGTGTGTGTGTAGATGATCTGACTGTGTGTGTCTGTAGATGATCTGACTGTGTGTGTGTAGATGATCTGACTGTGTGTCTGTAGATGATCTGACTGTGTGTGTCTCTAGATGATCTGACTGTGTGTGTGTGTGTGTGTGTGTGTGTGTGTGTGTGTCTGTAGATGATCTGACTGTGTGTGTAGATGATCTGACTGTGTGTGTAGATGATCTGACTGTGTGTCTGTAGATGATCTGTCTGTGTGTCTGTATATGATCTGTCTGTGTGTGTCTGTAGATGATGTGTGTGTGTCTGTAGATGATCTGACTGTGTGTGTCTGTAGATGATGTGTGTGTGTGTGTGTGTGTGTGTGTGTGTGTGTGTGTCTGTAGATGATCTGACTGTGTGTGTCTGTAGATTATCTGTGTCTGTAGATGATTTGTGTTTCTGTAGATGATTTGTGTGTTTCTGTAGATGATCTGTCTGTGTCTGTAGATGATCTGTCTGTGTGTGTGTGTGTGTGTGTGTGTGTATGTAGATGATCTGACTGTGTGTGTGTAGATGATCTGACTGTGTGTCTGTAGATGATCTGACTGTGTGTCTGTAGATGATCTGACTGTGTGTGTGTGTGTGTGTGTGTGTGTGTCTGTAGATGATCTGACTGTGTGTGTCTGTAGATTATCTGTGTCTGTAGATGATTTGTGTGTTTCTGTAGATGATCTGTCTGTGTGTCTGTATATGATATGTCTGTGTGTGTCTGTAGATGATGTGTGTGTGTGTGTGTGTGTGTGTGTGTCTGTAGATGATCTGACTGTGTGTGTCTGTAGATGATGTGTGTGTGTGTGTGTGTGTATGTAGATGATCTGCAAGACCACGGGAATCAGATAAGCCCTTTACACAATCTGACATGGCTGGGGTTGGAATTGAACTGCAGGTTTCGTCTGGTCAGAGGAGAACTGACCCCCGACTGAGTCTGGTTTCTCCCAAGGTTTTTTTCTCCATTCTGTCACAGAAGGAGTTTTGGTTCCTTGCCGCTGTCGCCTCTGGCTTGCTCAGTTGGGGACACTTAATTTCTAGCGATTATCGCCGATTTGATTGCACAGATACTATTTAAACTAAACTGAGCTAGACAATGACATCTCTGGATTCAATAATGAAATGCCTTTAACTGAAAATTGAGTGTTTAATCTTATCATTATACATTACTGACACTCTATCCTCAAATTTGATACTGTTAAGTGCTTTGACACAATCTGTATTGTTAAAAGCGCTATATAAATAAAGGTGACTTGTTGATATGTGTGTTCTGCTCTCTTTCAGTCTTGCTGTCTGTAATCTGACTGCTCAGTGTTGTGAGGGTTTGTCTTCAGCTCTACAATCCTCAAACTGTGTCCTGAGAGAGCTGGATCTGAGTAACAATGACCTGCAGGACTCTGGTGTAAAGTTTATTTCTGATGGACTGAAGAGTACAAACTGTCAGCTGCAGATACTGAGGTATTAATAACATTTAAGAGATAATTTACAGTCAACTGGTCACAGTGGTGATGAGTGTCTGTAGATGATCTGTCTGTGTGTGTCTGTAGGTTGTCTGGCTGTATGGTGTCAGAGGAAGGCTGTGGTTATTTGTCTTCAGCTCTGAGTTCAAACCCCTCACACCTGAGAGAGCTGGATCTGAGCTACAATCACCCAGGACCATCAGGAGTCCAGCTGCTCAAACACAAACTGAAGGATCCAAACTATAAACTGCAGATACTCAAGTATGTCAAACACTAATACTGACATACTGAACATGTGTGTGTGTGTGTCTGTCTTGTCTGTCTGTCTGTGTGTGTGTGTGTGTGTGTGTGTGTGTGTGTGTGTGTGTGTGTGTGTGTGTCAAGTCAAGTCAAGTCAAGTCACCTTTATTTATATAGCGCTTTTAACAATACAGATTGTGTCAAAGCACTTAACAGTATCAAATTAGAGGATAGAGTGTCAGTAATGTATAATGATAAGATTAAACACTCAATTTTCAGTTAAAGGCATTTCATTATTGAAATCAGAGATCTCATTGTCTAGCTCAGTTTAGTTTAAATAATATCTGTGCAATCAAATCGGCGATAATCGCTAGAAATTAAGTGTCCCCAACTGAGCAAGCCAGAGGCGACAGCGGCAAGGAACCAAAACTCCCTCCGAGACAGAATGGAGAAAAACCTTGGGAGAAACCAGGCTCAGTCGGGGGTCAGTTCTCCTCTGACCAGACGAAACCCGCAGTTCAAAAGATTATATTTCTATTTTAATTTTGTTGCAATTTCTAACAACAGTAGTATTATGTAGTTAGTTATTTTATTATATTGTAGTTATTTTGTTATTTTTTAGTTTTATTGTATTTTAATCTAGGTTTTCGCTGGGGATCCGTCTCTGGGGGTCATCTGGGTGTCCTGGTCTCCGCTGACGATCAGGGCTGTAGACATCATCTCTTGGTGCTGATCCACCATCTGACCGGATACGGACTGAGAAACAGAATAGGAAAGAAACAGACAAATATTAGCGTAGATGCCATTCTACTTACGATGTAACGAGTACATCGTGTGTTATGGGGAGTGTTCCCGGTTC
This sequence comes from Onychostoma macrolepis, assembly GCF_012432095.1. Classification (NCBI taxonomy): domain Eukaryota; kingdom Metazoa; phylum Chordata; class Actinopteri; order Cypriniformes; family Cyprinidae; genus Onychostoma; species Onychostoma macrolepis. The sequence goes on from NC_081175.1 coordinate 31,551,664, forward strand.
CGGTTGATCTAATTAATGCAGCCTAAAAATCCTTTAACGGATTTGAATAATAGAAGCGTATTAGTGTGTTATGTGTACGCCAGGCTAAAGAGATGGGTCTTTAATCTAGATTTAAACTGACAGAGTGTGTCTGCCTCCCGAACAGTTTTAGGTAGATTGTTCCAGAGTTTGGGTGCTAAATAGGAATAGGATCTGCCGCCCGCAGGCGATTTTGATATTCTAGGTATTATCAAACGGCCGGAGTTTTGAGAACGCATTGGACGTGGAGGACTATGATGTGATAAGAGCTCGCTCAAGTACTGAGGAGCTAAACCATTCAGGGCTTTATAAGTAATTAACAAGATTTTGAAATCTATCCGATGCTTGATAGGGAGCCAGTGCAGTGTTGACAGAACCGGGCTAATATGGTCATATTTCCTGTTTCTAGTAAGGACTCTAGCTGCTGCATTTTGGACTAACTGTAGTTTGTTGATCAAGCGTGCAGAACAACCACCCAATAAAGCATTACAATAGTCTAACCTTGAGGTCATAAACACATGAATTAACATTTCTGCATTTGACGTTGAGAGCATTGGTCGCAATTTAGATATGCATTTGAGATGAAAAAATGCAGTTTTACAGATGCTAGAAACATGGCTTTCAAATGACAGATTGCTATCGAACAGCACACCTAGGTTCCTGACTGGTGAAGAAGAATTGACAGAGCAGCCGTCAAGTGTTAGATAATGTTCTAGGTTATTACATGTGGGGTTTTTAGGTCCGATAATTAACACCTCTGTTTTTTCAGAATTTAGCAGTAAAAAATTACTCGTCATCCAGTTTTTTATATCGACTATGCATTCCGTTAGTTTCTCAATTTGGTGTGTTTCACCGGGCCGTGAAGAAATATAGAGCTGAGTATCATCAGCATAACAGTGAAAGCCAACACCATGTCTCCTGATAATATCTCCCAAGGGTAACATGTAAAGCGTGAAAAGTAACGGCCCTAGCACTGAGCCTTGAGGTACTCCATACTGCACTTGTGATCGATATGATACCTCTTCATTCACTGCTACGAACTGATGGCAGATAAGTACGATTTGAACCATGCTAAGGCGCTTCCACTAATGCCAAAATTTTTTTCTAGTCTATTCAAAAGAATGTTGTGGTCGATAGTGTCGAACGCAGCGCTAAGATCCAGTATAACTAATAAAGAGATACAACCACGATCAGATGATAGAAGCAGGTCATTTGTAACTCTAATGAGAGCAGTCTCAGTACTATGATACGATCTAAATCCTGACTGGAATTCCTCACAGATATAATTTTTCTCTAAGAAGGAATATAATTGTGAGGATACTACCTTTTCTAGTATCTTTGACAGAAAAGGGAGATTTGAGATCGGTCTGTAATTAACTAGATCTTTGGGGTCAAGTTGTGGTTTTTTAATGAGAGGCTTAATAACAGCCAATTTGAAGGTTTTGGGGACATATCCTAATGACAATGATGAATTAATAATAACCAAAAGAGGATCTATGACTTCTGGAAGCAGCTCTTTTAGTAGTTTAGATGGAATCGGGTCTAACATACATGTTGTTGGTTTAGATGATTTAACAAGTTTATACAATTCTTCCTCTCCCACAGTAGAGAATGAGTGGAATTGTTCCTCAGGGGATCTATAGTGCGCTATCTGATGCGATACTGTAGCTGACGGCTGCAAGGATACAATTTTATCTCTGATAGTATCGATCTTGGAAGTGAAGTAGTTCATAAAGTCATTACTGCTATGCTCTTGGGAAATGCCAACACCTGTTGATGCTTGATTTTTCGTTAATTTAGTTACTGTATTGAATAAATACCGATGGTTATGTTTGTTTTCTTCTAGAAGAGATGAAAAGTAATCAGATCTAGCAGTTTTTAATGCTTTTCTGTAGGATAGGGTACTTTCCCGCCAAGCTAAACGAAATACCTCTAATTTAGTTTTCCTCCAGCTGCTCTCCATTTTCCGGGCTGCTCTCTTTAGGGCGCGAGTGTGCTCATTATACCA